>NW_027671197.1:0-276168 GCF_964165515.1 Mesoplodon bidens
ATATGCAGTAAATTACTAAGAATTAACGTGGATGACCATGGTCTGGGTTTATTGTTAACTCCACCTCACTACAAAAGCTATGAGCAAAAATTGATTAGAAGCAGATCTTTATCCTGGACCACACCCCTGTCTTGCTGCCTGGTGCTGAGTGTCCCTTCTGCTTCCAGTAGCTCCACGTCTCACACTCAGCCATGCTGCCCTTGTTTGGATCATTCGGTGCCTTTTTTCATCGCAAGTAAATATACTGCAAAGAGTTTTAACTCCTTTCTACTACTGCACCATTTCAGTCCTTAAATCAGAGAGCTTTCTTGCCTTAACTCTAAAAATTTCTTGTCCATGACACAAATGAACATATCTACGAAACAGAGACTCGCAGACAGAGAACAGACTTGTGGTTGCCAAAGGGGAGTGGAGGTAGGGGAGGGAAGTATTGAGAGTTTAGGATTAGCAGGTACAAACTAGTATATACAGAATGGATAAACAACAAGGTCCTACTGTATAGCACAGGGAACTATATTCTATATCCTGTGATAGGGACTTCCCCGGTGGCACAGTGGTTAAGAATCCGCCTGGGGGATTCAATGCAGGGGACATGGGTTCGAGCCCTGGTCCAGGAAGATCCCACATGCCGCGGGGCAACTAAGCCCGTGCACCACAACTTCTGAGCCTGTGCTCTAGAGCCCGCGAGCCAGAACTACTGAGCCTGTGTGCCTAGAGCCTGTGCTCCACAACAAGCCACCACAATGAGAAGCCCATGCACCGCAACAAAGAGTAGCCCCTGCTCACCACAACTAGAGAAAGCCCGCACACAGCAACGAAGACTCAATGCAGCCAAAAATTTAAAAAAAACTAAATAAAATAAAATTTATTTTAAAAAATCCTGTGATAAACCATAATGGAAAAGAATAGATATATGTATAACTGAGTCACTGCTGTACAGCAGAAATTAACACAACATTGTAAGTCAACTACACTTAAATAAAATTTTAAAAATTAAAGATTTCCTGTGAATTTCTATTTCTCTAGCTATTTGTTGCTATCTTCACCAGCACTGAATGTGTAATTCCTTCCACTGGCATGCCCTCTGCAAATGCCTTCTGAGAAGCTGTGGATATCCTCTGAATTGTATAGGTCTCCCTGGCTTTGAGAGCACTTAGATGGGCATCTATAGGGCTGCCCATAGATCAAGAGTTTTTTAAACTGGAATGTTCATATGAATCACCTGCAGATCACGTTAAAAGGCAGACTCTGACTCAGTATACTGGGGTAAGGCCTGAGATTCTGCATTTCTAACAGGTGATTTCTTCCAGGTGACATTTATGCTGCTTCAAAGACCACACTACAAGCAAGGACCTCACAGACTTTTCTCTTCTTTATCAGTTTCTTTTATCCCACTATTACTGCCCCAGTATCCTTCTTCCATCTCCTGCTTTAGCCGCAACAGCTGGGTTATAGTATTTTCACATGCAACAGATGTTGTCTCATCAGAGTTTTTTTTTCCTGTTTCTATGGTCACCAACATGTATGTTTCTCTGTTCCCCTAAGAATATAATTGACCAAATAATCTCGAAATTTTCTCAAGGTAGTAACTCAGGGCAACTGAAAGAGTGAGGGAAAACATCACCAGTATTACCCTTAGAAATATTTAATGCATAAATGGATAGGCTTTGAAGTTACCCTCTTCTTAGCTCATATTTATTCTCTTCTAGCAGCTGAAAGTCTAACTTAGGAGGAAATGGAAAAGAGATGAGGAGGGCTTTGCCCAAGAGAGCTTTCATCAGTAAAGTACCAAAGTAATTACTGCACCTGACAAATTTCTACTCCTTGTTTTAACCCAGTTTTAATAAAAGAAAGATTCAACAGTGGTTTATATTACCTGGCATTGCCTTTAATTTCATCAAGCTCCAATATGAAGACTTGCCACGTTTACACTAAACTGCTTTTTCTCCTGAAGTTCATTTGTGAAGGCAGCTGCTGGGGCTTTAATCAGCTTTTCTTCAATCTTTCATTTCTAACACACTGTGAGTGATGATGGCTCTCCCAGGCGCCCCCCTGCAAACTAGGCAAATTCTCCTTCACGTCACTCCCAGGTAGTCAGTGGTAGAGAAAGCATCTACTAATTAAGAACTGAAAGGCCATTTCAAATGATCTGGCTATGAAGACTTAGCATTTCACATTCACAGTGGGCCACATCCAAACGTAAGGTCCTCCGACCTGCTGGACCAGATTATATTTCTCCGAGCTTAGGAACAGCAGGCAAACTCTTGGCATTTCAGAAGTTCCGTTGAAATCTAGGGTAATAACATGCTGCTCATGTTTGAGAGCACAAAGCCCTTAGAATAACCTTGTATTAAGCAGATCACAGGAGTTCAAATCTCAATCATGGAGGCCCTACTGTGTCAAGGAGAACTTTGGAAAACCTTCACAATGTTTTACGCCGCCAGGATAATTCTTTTAGCATTGATACTACTTAAAAAGTTCCTTTCATGGGCTTCCCTGGTGGCGCAGTGGTTGGGAGTTCGCCTGCCGATGCAGAGGACGTGGGTTTGTGCCCCGGTCCGGGAGGATCCCACATGCCGCGGAGCGGCTGGGCCCGTGAGCCATGGCCGCTGAGCCTGCGCGTCCAGAGCCTGTGCTCCGCAACGGGAGAGGCCACAACAGTGAGAGGCCCGTGTACCGCAAAAAAAAAAAAAAAAAAAAAAAAAGAAAGAAAGAAAACCTAAAGTCCAAGTCCGGCTGAATGACCACTACACATCTGGCAAACAAGAAGGAAACCACATGGAAACGGGCATACAATCTCGATATAAACGCCACCCCCAGCTCACCCCAGTGAGCCACAACCAGGAGAAAACTCAAAACCCGGAGCTTCTCCCCAAGAAGGAAAGAGTTTGAACCCCACATTGGACACCTCACCTTTTAGGACCTGCACCTGAGAGACCAGCCCCCAAAAGCCCTAACTTGGAAAACCAACAGGGCTCACATCTTCAGACGCAGAGCTGTAGCTATCTGAGAGCCAGCTCTTAAAGCGGCCCTGTGCTCAGATGTACCCGCCCCCGGGCCCAGCTCAGAGGCAGCCAATCAAGCCCTGATTTAACGTGAAGGAGGCTCACCTGCTTATATTAGTGTTGACCTGAGGGGCAGGCATCTAATTTAACACACACCTCTAGAAGCCTGCTGGAACAGTCTTCAGGGATGGAGACTGGTGGGGCCATCTTCGCACTCTCCCTTTGCTGTGCTCCAGAGCACCAGTATCTTCTCCCAGAAGGAGCTCTTTCCATGTGCCTGGTGCCCAGATCTCTGTGGCTGCCACCTGGGGCGGGGGATACCTCTTGACCACCTGGCTCTGGAGGCAAGTGGAGCTTGCATTCCTGGTCCCCTGGGACTGTAAAAATCAGTGTCACCCAGAAAGGAGCTCATACCCCAATTTTTGCAGCTGATGCCAGAGTACACATCTCCATCACCTGGCTCTGGCAGGCAGTGGCACTTACACTTGTGGGTCTCACACTACCAAAGGAGAAAGAATTCTTCAGCAGCTACCACCCCCGGGGCACAGCAAGAGGCAACAGACCCAGAAGCCTATCTTTCTGTGAAGAAGACCTATTAGCTTATCATCATGGCTGTGGCCTGAGGGGCAAGCTTCTAATTAAACACACATCTAGGGGTTGACTGTAATCCTTTTCAGAGGCCTTGGAGGGCAGGCACTGTCTTCATGCTCTCCCTCTGCTGCCCTCCAGAGAGCCGGTGTCTCCTGGAAGGAAGCTTTACACTTGGCTACTGCCTTGGATTTTGTATCTGGCGCCCCAGTTTTTGCAGTTGCTGCCTAGGGGATGCCCCTTGATTGCCTGGCTCTGGTGGACAGGGGGACTTGCATTTGTGGATCCTACGGGATTGTAGCAAATCAGAGAGATGGTTCTTGGCAGGCTGCCAGCCCAGGGACTGAGCCGGAGGCAGACTGATGCACATACCCCAGTCATCTGTGAAGGAGGCTGCTTGGCTTATCCTGGAGCTCCAGCCTGAGGGGCAGGCTTCAGGTTCAGCACACATGTAGTGGATTACGGAGCTGCTCTCCGTAATTACGGAATGAGGAATGCAGGCTGTGGATGCCATCTTGGCACTCTCCCTCTGCCTCGTTCCAGTTCACCAGTATCTCCCAGAAAGAGCTTATATACTTGTTTGGAGCCCTGATTTTTGTGACTGCCAGGTCACCTGGCCAGCAGAGCTTACACTTATGGTCCTACAAAACATGTATCTGTGTACGTTTTCATACTTTAAAAAGCCACTGCCTGAGGGTCTGGCTTCTAAACAGCCTGAATCTAGGGGCTGAGATCCTCCCATTAGGGATGCTGACAGGTCTTGGCACATTCTCAATTACTGGGAGTTATTTAAAATGTAATGGGCTGCTTGCATAAGCACAAAGGTTTGAGAGACAAAAAAGCATTGGGGCAGGGTTGAACAACAAGCTTCATCTCCTACACAAGGCCACTCCTTCAAGGCTGAGAGAGGCGATTGTTTCATCTACTGTACAGAAACCAAAACAGAGGGTCAAGAAAATGAAGAAACAGAGGTGTATGTTCCAAATGAAAGAACAAGATAAAACCTCAGGAAAAAAAAAAAGCCTTAATGAAATGGAGGTAATAGGAGAAGAACAACAGGATTAGCATCTCCAAATAAGGGGTGAAAGTGACAGTGGCCAGCTGATAAGAACCATCCTTCCTGACAATTTCCTCTTTATCCCCATCTGGAATGTGGGTAGTCAATGTCCTGGGAGAGAACTGGACCTGGGACAGGATTATAAGGGAGGATCCTGGGACAATGAAAAACCCCGATCAAACTTCTACTTCTTTGAGACCAGCTTGAGGTATCATCTGGTCTGCTTTCCTGGGGGCCCTCTGGCTTCCACAAAGGAGAGCCAGGTGTGTCATAAGGCGGAGTGGAGGGGAGTTTTATAACGATAAAGGAGTCACTCCAACAAGAGGATATAACATATGTAAATATATATGCACCCAACACAGAAGCACTTAAATATATAAAGCAAACATTAACAGACCTAAAGAGAGAAACAGACAGCAATACCATAGTAGGGAATTTTAAAACCCCACTTACATCAATGGATAGATCATTCACACAGAAAATCGATAAGGGAACATCAGCCTTAAATGACACATTAGACCAAATGAACTTAACAGGTATATATAGAAAATTCCATACAAAAGCAACACAAATACACACTCTTCTCAAGTACACATGAAACATTTTCCAGGATAGAGAATATGTTAGGCCAAAAAACAAGTCTTTTTTAATTTATTTATTTTATTTTATTTTATTTATTTATTTATTTTTGGCTGTGTTGGGTCTTCGTTTCTGTGCGAGGGCTTTCTCTAGTTGCGGCGAGCAGGGCCCACTCTTCATCGCGGTGCACAGGCCTCTCACTGTCGCGGCCCCTCTTGTTGCGGAGCACAGGCTCCATACACGCAGGCTCGGTAGTTGTGGCTCACGGGCCTAGTTGCTCCGCGGCATGTGGGATCTTCCCAGACCAGGGCTCGAACCCGTGTCCCCTGCATTGGCAGGCAGATTCTCAACCACTGTGCCACCAGGGAAGCCCCCCAAAAACAAGTCTTAATAAATTTAAGAGGACTGGAATCATATCAAGTACCTTTTTTCCAGGTACAATGGTATGAAACCAAAATTAATTACATGAAGGAAGCTGGAAAATTCAAAACTATGTGGCGATTAAACAACATGCTACTAAAACACCAATGGGTCGGGGCTCCGGCTCCGCCTCCCGCTTCAGCTCCAGCTCCTGCTCAGCCCAAAGAGCCTCCACCGGCCTCTGCTTTAGGAAAATCAGCCCCTCCTTATGCTTCAGCCTGCAAGGGACCAGAAGACCATAAAGGTTTAGGAATAAAAATGAAACCCAACACCCACAGGAATAAAAGTCTCAATGTCCATCCAGTCATAAAACCCAGTGGAGGTGCTGGGGAAACTGCCCAAAGGAGACAGCATTACACACAGAAAAGAGAAGGACAACTAAAAAATCCACCTACTGGGAAACGCTTGTAAAAATCGGCTCTTTTTAGAGTTGCGAAAACTAGCCTAGTGCTAGTGAGAGAGGAGGCCACCAGCTGAGATGTCGGGCAAGTGCTACCAGACTCCATCAGTCCACAGGTCTCTCCCCCAACACCCGCAGCAGGCAAGGTGCTTCTCCTCCCTCCTGCTTGGCCTGACTGAACCCCGTTTCTCTCAACGGTCATTTTGGGGGGTTGATTACAAAGCACACGTCATGGATTCTAGATTTTTAAACGTTAAAAACTTTCCCCTAAGAGAGAACAACAGACCTTAAAGATGATCTCTTTTCACTCTTTTGATTTAATCATATATACCTTTTGACATTTCTCAAGAAAGAGCCTACAGACCAGGTATTGTGTCAGGCCTATCTTTCCACGTAGCGTCGAATTGGATTCAATCAGCAGCCGAGTTTGTCATCCTAACAACATCCTGTGGAGTTAGAAGCTCACAATTACAAAGTGCTTCCACATCAGTGATATCGTTTGCTTCTCACAGTAAACCTTAAGGAAGGGAAGGGAGGTAATGTTACCCCCACTGTACAGATCAGTAAATTGAGACCTACTGCCACTTTGTCTGGCTTATTGGACGAGACAGCAGCTTCCTTGGAAGGCACAGAGGGACTGACTCTGAGGGGGGCGCATAGGAAAGTTTCAGGTCGTGGCAGCAACGTGTCTCTGCAAAACAGGATCCTGAAAAGGGGGTTTTCGGGTAAGGATGTGGTAATGAAATACTAGAGCGGGAAGACAAACACGACTTAGGTCACGCTGTTGCCTACGGAGAGCTCTGGGTGAATGGCTTCCTTCCCTAACTCTCTGCTTTCTCAGTCCTATCCATTCTTCAAAGCCAAACCCAAATCCCACAGATCCAGGAGCCGTTCTTGAGTATCTAGCACAGAGAAACCATAATAACGACACCTTAAGATTTCCATGTGCCTTAGCTCCTTACATCATGATAAGCTTTCGAGGTAGGCTTCGTAGTCCGTTTTACAAATGAGGAAAGTGAAGCTCAGAGGGGTTCAGTAACTTTTCAAGCTGACACAGCTAATAAGCAGCAAAGTCTGGATTTCAAACTCCATCACATCACAGCGGCCTCACCTTCCTGTACATGTATCACACCTTGTATATTGCCTGCCCACGTGTCCCTTAGTTCATCAGCCTTTTGTTGTAAGTTCTTTGAGGGCAGAGAGCAAGCCTTATACTTCTTTGTAACCACCCCTCCCGTACTTAGCAGAGCCCCATGTACACAGTAGGTTCTCAATAAGCATCATATGTTAAATATCTATTGGGTAGGAACAGTAGTTACGGGATTTTTTTGGTACTCTGAATGTCAGGGTCTCTGCTGTATATAATTAAATCAAGAGTGAACATGGGAAAAAAAGAACAAAACAACCAATGGGTCAAAGAAGAAATCAAGAGAGAAATTTAAAAATACCTCGAGACAAACAAAAATGGAAATATGCCAAAATTTGGGGGATGCAGTAAAAGCAGTTGTAAGAGAGAAGTTCATAACAATAAATACCTACCTCAAGAAACTTTACACTTCAAGGAAGTAGAAAAAGAAGAACAAATGAAGCTCAAAGTTAGTAGAAGTAAGGAAATCACAAAGATTACAGCAGAAACAGAGACCAAAAAGACAATACAGAAGTTCAGTGAAACTTAGAGCTGGTTCTTTGAAACGATAAACAAAATTGACAAGTCTTTAGCTAGAGTTACCAAGAAAAAAAGGGAGGACTCAAATAAATAAAACAGAAGTAGAAGAGGAAATATCACAAATGGTACAACATAAATACAAAGGATCATAAGAGACTACTATGAAAAATTATACACCAAGAAATTGGACAACCTAGAAGAAATAAAAATTCCCAGAAATATACAACTATGAGGAGAGAATCATGATTAAGTAGAAAATAGGAACAGACCAATTACTAGTAAGAAGACTGAATCAGTAATCTAAAAGGAGGTCAACATCATTAGTCATCAGGGAAACGCAAATCAAAACCACAATGTGATAACACTTCACACCTGTTAGGATGGCTATTATCAACAAGCCAAGAAGTAACAAGTATTGGTGAGGATGTGGAGAAAAGGGAACCCTTGTGCACTGTGGGTAAGAATATAGACTGGTGCAGCCACTGTGGAAAACATTATGGAGGTTCTGCAAAAAATGAAAACTATAACTACCATATGACCCAGTAATTCTACTTCTGGGTATTTATCCAAAGAAAACAAAAACACTAACTCAAAAATACATATGCACCCCCATATTCACTACAGCATTATTTTACAATAGCCAAGATATGGAAACAACAGAAGTGTCTATCAATGGATGAATGAATGAAGAATTTTATATACATTATATATACACACACACACATACACACACGATGGAATATTACTCAGCCATAAAAAGAATGAAATCTTGGGCTTCCCTGGTGGTGAAGTGGTTGAGAGTCTGCCTGCCGATGCAGGGGACATGGGTTCATGCCCCGGTCCGGGAAGATCCCACATGCCGCAGAGCGGCTGGGCCCGTGGGCCACGGCTGCTGGGCCTGTGCATCCGGAGCCTGTGGTCTGCAACGGGAGAGGCCACAACGGTGAGAGGCCCCCGTACCACAAAAAAAAAAAAAAATCTTGCCATTTGCAACAACATGGGTGGGCAGCATGATGCTAAGTGAAATAAGTCAGAAAGAGAATGACAAATACCATTTGACCTCTCTTATATGTGGACCCTAAAACAAACAAACAAAACACAAAACAAGCTCAGACACAGGAAACAGATTAGTGATTGCCAGAGGCAGGGGGTGGGGTGGTAGGAGAAATGAGTGAAGGGAGTACACATTTATTTTTAAATGTTTTTACATTTAAGCAAAGAATCTGTGTTACAGGTCTACGACATAACTTCATTAAAGGAAAGGGGGGAAATTTATCTGAAAATGAGTAGACATTATAAGACTGAGGACTAAAGGAACTATATGAATAAGCACTCTTCTCTTGTTAATAAAGTGGTTTCCCTCACTTCTCAATTCTGATACCCCTATACACGTGTACTGGGTTTGAGCAAGTAATCAAAGAGATGATGAATAATGGTTAAAAAAAAAAAAGAAGAGACAAATTTTTTAAAAATAAAATACTGTTAATTCTGTGGAGGTTTATTAATAAAAAATAATGTTTAAAGGGGGCAATGTTGCTCATTCTGGTTCTGAATGAGTCCTTCCTCTCTATAAAAAGCAACAAACTTTGTGACTATATAGTGATTGCTCCCTGCCCCCAGGTGCCAGGGTTGGGGGCTGCAGGATTCAGGGCACTGCAGGCCTTTTCTTCTTTGTCACACAGCCTCTCTTGCATCTTCTCTTCCCTCAGTTTCCATTACCTCTCTCTTTCCTGGTTATCTTCACTTTTCTCTAACTGCTCTTTCTCAGGTCCTCTGCCGGCCCCTGGTCTGTTTCCCCAGAGCTTTGTCCTTCACTCTTCCATTGTGCAGATTCCCCAAGGGACATCTTCTAAACCCAAGACGCCCATGTCGTCCACCCTGTATGTTGAAGACCCCTACTTACATCTTCAGGCTGCCCTCTCTGCTGAGCTCCAGAACTGGACCCCAAATATATTTAATCACAGGTGTTTATAAAGTTTCTACTATGTATGACATAACTGGGTAGAGCATATCTCTACCTGTTTAGATAATTCAAATTTGACATATTAGAAACTGAACAGATCATCTTCTCTGTTTCTGAATGGCATCAACAATCACCCAAGCCAGAGAGGGAAAGAGAGAGAGAGAGAGAAGGAAGAAGGAGGGAGATGGAGGGAGGGAGGAAAGAAGGAAGGAGGAAGGAGAGGAGGGAGGGAGTGAAGAAGGAAGGGGAAAGGGGGAGGGAGGGAGGGAAAGAAAGGAAGCAAGCTCAGTGCTCAGCCTAGTTCGTGGTCAAGAAGTTACAAAGTTTATACTGCGGAAGTATAAGTCAGTAATTGAAATGCAGTTGAGATATGGCATCCGTGATGTCTATGGAATAAAAACACTCAAAAGTACCTAATTCCAAAAATGCTAGGACATTTCTAACATAGAAGTGTATTTTATATGTTCTCATAGGACTGCTTTAAGGATTGTGGCTAACTTAAGTCTTCTATACCAGGAAGCTGACCAGATTCCCCAAGGAAATGCCTTGGACCTCCACACCCAAAGCACTGGGTTCAGAGCACTGCACACTAAAGAAATGACTCCCACCAAATGCTCATTCCTGACCAGGCAAAAAATAACTCTCCCTATTCCTGAGGTCTGATAGCAGGTGTTTCAGTGAAATGCCAAAGAATGAGCCAGGAAAGAGACACATCATATTCAAAAAAGCCTGTGCCAGCAAGGAGAGCGGGGGCAGGAGATGGCAGTAAACTGGGGACTTAGAGGAACAAAGAACACAGAGACAGAGCAGGTGTGGTAGGGAGATGCTTTCCTGAGATCCGTGACCTTCCTTTGACCACACACATCAGAGAACTGTTCAGATGAGGTCAAGAAACTCAACGGTTGGTATTCAACGTACCAACTTGGCCAAATGCATCTGTCAGTGTGACCTGAATTGCCTTGGGTTTCACCTATTTGTGGGCGTAAATAGAGTTCGAGAAATGGTATCAAGCAAAAATTTCCTGGTTTATAGTTCTGTCTTGTTGTAGCATTTTGGTCCCTAAGTACACACACACTGAGCATCCTCAGAGGTGTTTGCATGGGTTTCAAAAACATGTTCCATTTGTTCTTCCACTTTGGCAGCCAGTGGAATGTCAGGTGTCAGCTAAGGTATCCGAGGATGGCTCTGTCACACTGACACTGCTGTGTGCCCTCCATGAAAGAGCCATATTTTCTAGTCTGCCAGGAAACCTGGAAGAGTGGTTCACACCCTGAAGATGGCAGGGCAGCCCTGTGCGCCTTTCACTCTCCTTAGGGCCGTGCTCCATGTAGAAACACAGAGATGCTCCTCTTTCCTTGGGACACAAACCTAGTGCAAGGGGCTGAACAGAGGAATAATACCTTCTTGCCTCCTTCATTTCTCCATCTCTGCATCCAAGTATTTGAATCAAAATTATTCCAAAATTCAAACTATTTTGTGAAATGCTTATATGTCATGTTGGGCCTGATACTTATAAAGTGGATAAAAGGTCTCTTCTAAGAGCTTCAGGGTTGAGAGAGAGCACCAGAATGGTAAGTCAGCTATAGACGCAGCGACTACGTTTTCAAGGTTTAGTGGACAGTTCCTATTTCAAGTAGTCTGCTCCATAAATACACTTGTCTTCAGACAATGTGAAAATAAAATGACTGGAATACTGTGGAGCAAGGAGTACAGTAAGGCGCAGCAGGGTTTCATGAATTAACTATGCAGTAAGGACCTAGAGGTTTTTTTAACCATTTTTCTTTTCCTTTCCATATATGAAAATAAATTGCTAAAGAAGATGAACTTCTGGGACTTCCCTGGTGGCACAGTGTTTAAGAATCCACCTGCCAATGCAGGGTACATGGGCTCGAGCCCTGGTCCAGGAAGATCCCACATGCCACGGAGCAACTAAGCCCGTGTGTCATAACTGCTGAGCTTGTACTCTAGAGCCCGTGAGCCACAACTACTGAGCCTGCGTGCTGCAACTAATGAAGCCCGCACGCCTAGAGCCTGTGCTCTGCAACAAGAGAAGCCACCACAATGAGAAGCCCATGTACCACAATGAAGAGTAGCCCCCACTCGCCGCAACTAAAGAAAAGCCCGCACGCAGCAATGGAGACCCAACGCAGCCAAAGATAAACATTTTTTTAAAAATCAAAAATAAATGTGAAAATGTTTTCTTTTGCTATAATAGTAAAATAATGCATTTTCTCAATCTGCTGTTGTTCTTTTTAAAAAGTTGGTTTTGCTACTCTTTTTTTTTTTTTTTTTACAAATAGAAGTTTCAAATTTTATGTAGTCTGAACAGTTGGTCTTTTGTTTTATGATTTCTTAAAAGGATTTTAAGCTTAGGAAGTCATCCTTGGTTTTAAATTCACAGATCTAATACCTTGTTTGAGCAGGCATTTGGAAAAGGATGTTTTAAAAATATTTAACTTTTTAATATATCTGGGATTTATTTTGTTATACACTATGAAAGATGGGTCTAAATTAATTTTATTTCCCTTAAATTCCTACCCAGTTATTCCTGCACAAGTTAATGAATAGTTCTTCCTTTCTGGTGATGTCACTTTTGTTTCCTAGCCAATTCTTGTATGGAAAAAAATCAATTCTGGACTGTCTAGTGTGTGTTCTATATCTTTATATTTTTCCTTCTTTCTGTAGTGTCTTATTTTAATTATCATAGCCTTATTTTTTTTCACCATAGAGTGTTTATTTTCCATATAAAAGGGCAGAAGCTAACATGTGAGCAAAAGGGTAAAAAGCGTGGAGCTCGTGTGGGAGACCATGACAGGTGACTTGAGGCTGAGGGTGGTGAAGGCTGGTCCAGGGGGAGAATTGGAGGTTGGGATGAAGAGATGGGGTCAGATCCAGGCCCTGTCCTTCAGGCAGACCATGAGACATGTTGATGCCAAAATTTATGGGATATAGCAAAAGCAGTTTTAAAAGAGACTTCTCACAAAAAATGCTTACTGGTCTTGGAGAGTTTCCCAGAGAGGCATGGGGTGAGGGATGGTGACGACTGCTGTTCACCCTGGGGACAGAGTCAACTGGCGGCAGCCACCGTTGGCGCTCTCCCCACCATGTGGACACTGGTGCTGGTGGGCACCACTCCCTCCAGCTCAGCTTTATGCTGTACTTAAATATCTAGTGTGGCTGCCGTTCATATTCTTCGTTCAAAAATTTCTTTGATAAACTTATCAATTTTTTCTTCCTGAGAACATCAGAATCTAGTCAGATTCTCCAAATTTTCTTAGAATATTTATTGGACTTTGTAAATCATTATGAGGGTTGTCATGAGTTTGTGTATTATTTATGTATGAATTTACACCCATTTTCAATCAACTTTTGATGTTTGTGACGACAGAACACAGATTCGAGTCAATGAATTAGTCTAAAATAGTAACAAAGACATTTTATCTCAGTTGCCTCCTTCACTTGAGCAATTCATAGCCAAATTAAATTTAATCCCCTTTCATTTTTGCACCTAAATGTCTGGTGGAGACGTAATGCAACAATCAAGGATCCAGTGACTGGCCTCAGGGTGCAGAATAAAAGACACAATGATCAACATTGTCAGTGAATGGATTTGGAAACACTTGAAGGGTAATTCACGTTTCAACTTTTAACTTTCATTTGAATTCGTCAGTATTTCAAATGGAAACCCATGATCCCCTTCTGCAAGAATTTTCACCTTGGGTGTTTGCAATTCTTTTCTCTTATTTCCTTTGCCCTCTTCATGCTTGTGGTATCTGTACAGCAAGTTCTCCTGGCCCTAATTCTTAGTACTCTTGAAACTCTCCTGACAGCAGAAAGCAGTGATCAGATAGGTTGAATGATTCAATGGAAATTTAATCGGATCTCATTTTAGCTACGTGTAAGAAGCAACCTGCTGTGAACTAGAATTGTAATGCTGGAAGTTATCTGATTCCTACAGGCCTCTCTTCCTTCTCTGCCCTGGTGAATGACTGCTAAAGGAAGTTAAAGCATGTAAAACATGATAAACATTGATTTCTTGCCTTGGCCATTGAACTGGACATCTTGCCTTCTTGCAGGTAAAACTGAAGAGGAGTATGATAGATTCTAACTTTTATTTATAAGGGTGAAGCTTTTAAATGTACTCACTTAAGTTGCTTCTTGAGGCAGTAATGTCCTATTTCCTTTACATTAGACTTCCAGCTTTGAACGCAGTTTATAAAGCAAAACAAGATGAAACAAAAACCTAGACAAAGCAACCTCTGTCAGTAGAACACTTTAACAAAGACTGATGACCTGAAGAATAGGGTTGACAAGATGCGATTGGTCAGTTCACTGCTCTGAAGGAGAGGCATCCTTTATTTGTGGCTGCCTAGGGAAGGCCAGTTACAATGCAGAAAAGCTAAGAAACGGTAGGAGAAAGTGGAGAAACAAACAGGAAAAGAGTGAAAAACTGCACATAAGAAAAATGGAAGGTATAGAAGAAACAGCAACTTTTACAGTTGATTGTGCCACAGTTCAAGAAGAGTATAGCGACCACTGTTACATTGTTGGCCCCCCGTGATCTCCCAGTATTTGCCTCTGTGTAGTCCTCTTTCTTAGAACCTGAGTTGGGAGTATGACTTATTTTAATTAACTGGAAGTGGCAGAGTGATGCTCTATCAGTTCTTGTTCCAAGCCTTAAGAAGTTCTGCTTTTGTTCTCTTCAGAGCCATGATCTGCTTTATAAGAATGCTGTTAGCCTGCTACAGCTATGTGGAGAGGCTGTCAGAAAAGCCACATAAGAGGGAGAGGCCCTGAGAGACAAGCCTGGCCATCCCAGTGTCTCAGTCAAGCCCAGGCCCCTGCTGACCTGCCAGCTGGATGAATCCACGTGAGTAGCCATCAGTAAGATCAACAGAAGGGTCACCCAGCCAAGCCCAACCCAGATTGCAGAATTATGAGCAAATAAAATGTTCATTGTTTTAAGCCACTAATTTTTGGGGTGGTTTCTTATACAGCAAAATATAGCTCCTGGCATGTTAAAATGAAGTCAGTGATCAAGACGCAGTGACTCTACTCTCTGAGACAGTATTGTGTGGACTGAAGATGCACGTCTGGGACCAAAGCAAGCTTGGTTCAAATCCTTACTTTTTCACTTTTTAGCGCTTATGGCCTTGGGCAAGTTATTTAATCTTTCTGGGGCTCAGTCTTGTTATCTGTGAGTGAGAGAACTATTTCTTCTCTCACAAGATAGTTAAGAAATGAAATGAGTGAAAGTTTGGGGCACAAATTAAGTACTCACCAAATCTTATATTATTTGTTATATTCCATTTCCTTCCTGTCCTTCCCTCACCCCCTGAGGGGATAAAAGTGATCCAAACTACATTAACTCTTTAGGGTAGCCCCGTGACCTGCTAAAGGCAGTTCTGTCATAGGTCAGTTTTGCACTGCATATGTACATTTGGCAAACAATTCTTGTGTTTTTATGAAAAAGAGGTAAACTCCTAAAATACAGGTGATGGATTTTTAAAATGATAGCAGGTTTGTGGGGCACTGCTGGAGACAATGCACATTTGTGTCCATGTCCCAGACCGCCTACACCTGCTCATCTGCAGTATCACAGCTGTTTATTAGACTAAGCTGGGGTCACCAAAGAATACTGAAGTTACATTCAGCTTATTTTATTGCAGAGGGGATGAAGGCACATGCTGTATTTCCATTTGGTTTTCACAAAAATGCATTACTATCTCAATGGTTTGTGAAGTTCACTTAGGCAAAAATTGCAGATTTCGAGGTAGTACTGCATAAACTTTGGTGTTTGTTGAGTACTTGTCTTCATACTGGAAAGAAGAAAGTCCTATATTGAGTGACTAAATTAGGTGCAGACACCAAGAGAAAACACACACATGCACACACATGAAAGAAAGGATTAAGGGAAAAAGAAATAAACCTGCTCTGGCCTCAGTTTCCAATTTGTAAAATGAGAAAGCCAGACTAGAAGGTTCTCCAAGGTCACTTCCAGCTCTGAGTTTTAGCAGACATCTCAAATTCTGTGCATTTATTAGCCCTTTGTGAGATGAAAAACACAGGTTGTTCTCCAGCAAAACTTTAATTGCAGAGCTTTAATTAGAAAAAAATCAAAATACTCTTTCAGATTATGCTTTTTTAATTTTAGTTTTAATTGTGTTTTTATTGTTTCCATATCATTTTAAAAGAGAGATGAAAGCTGCAGTTTGACAAATTGCTACATCCGTCTGCTTGCCGTACAACTGCCCTAGCAAGTTAACTTAAAACAACTTTCTAAAATGTACTTTTAATGAGAAACTTAGACCCCTGAAATTTGTATAAAACATTTTTTTCCTTCAGACTTCTTATAGGGCTGTAGAGTTTCCATACCTCAGTGCCAAGAGCATGGCAGAGGAATTTCGCTCAGCTTAGTAATTACCTTGTGTTAGTCTAGCTCAAAGTTGTTTTTCTCTTAATGGCTTAAGAGAGCCATTCAAATGCTTTGATTCTAGTAATACAAGTTTTAATGGGCAAGGCAGGTGAATGCCCATGTAATGTTTAGCCTATTAAACTGGCCATATCCAAAGCTTATGCAGAGTAAATTCTTACTAGGGACTCTGAATAAGGGCAGATCAACGTGGACAAAAGCTTGAGAAAATAAGAGAGCTAAAGTAAGTCTGCGAATGTCCTTCCTCTCTCCAACTAAGATCCCGATTATAGTGGACATTTATTTTTGCCTTCTTTCATGGCGAGGGGAGAAGAGCTCCCCAAAGTCTCCCTGTGTGCTTCCAGGATGTTGATTCACCCGCAGGCTTCACAGTGGACCATGTATATGAGACCACGGTTTCTCAGACTATCTGTGGTGAAGGACCAGTTTGCTTCATCTCCCACACCCCCATCCACTGTGGACTGGTACTTGTATAAAATATAGTAAAAATGAATCCCTGGAAAAATGACACACGAACTATGACATACAAAATATAAGCCTCAGTTTTTATTATTAAATTTAATGACTCTCTCAAATTGCAGTACAAGTTTCTAACCATCCTCAGTTTCTATACTTATCTTTTTTTTTTAACATCTTTATTGGAGTATAATTGCTTTACAATGGCGTGTTAGTTTCTGCTGTATAACAAAGTGAATCAGCTATACATATACATATATCCCCATATCTCCTGCCTCTGGCATCTCCCTCCCACCCTCCCTATCCCAACCCTCTAGGTGGCCGCAAAGCACCAAGCTGATCTCCCTGTGCTATGCGGCTGTTTCCCACTAGCTATCTGTTTTACATTTGGTGGTGTATATATGTCCATGCCACTCTCTCACTTCATTCCAGCTTACCCTTCCCCCTCCCCGTGTCCTCAAGTCCATTCTCTGTGTCTTTATTCCTGTCCTGCCCCTAGGTTGTTCAGAACCATTTTTGTTTGTTTAGATTCCATATCTATGTGTTAGCATATGGTATTTGTTTTTCTGACTTACTTCACTCCGTATGACAGACTCTAGGTCCACCCACCTCACTACAAAGAACTCAATTTCGTTTATTTTTATGGCTGATTGTCTAAACTTATCTTGTTGTAGATGGTAACAAACATGTGGAAACAGGCATTGGTCCACGGACCACACTTTGAGTAGCACTGACCTAGACTAGGCCAGTAGTATTCTCTGGTTCCCAGTAATTATTTCATGGGTGTTCTTATGACCTGAGCTGGTCCCAGTCACTTGAATGTTGGGACTTTGGTTGAGAAACTGGGACAACAATTCTGTTTTTCCTGGCTGGATGCCACCTTGGGACTATAAGAGAAGTGGCTTGAGAATGAGTCAACACCAAGAAAGCAGAACCAAGAGGTAGCAAGTCAGAAACTGAATCTGCTCCTGTGTTATAGAGAAATAGAAGCCAATAAATTAAAAATTTTGCTCAAGCTAGAATTCATTAGGTTTTCTATCATCTGCAAGAGAAAGAGTCCTATGTGATATAATTTGCATGTTTCCCCCTAACTCTCAGTCACCTTGCCAGTCATCTTTCCAAAACAGAGATCTGGGAAGGCCATTCTTCTGGTTATGAAAACCTTAGCTTCCCACTCCCTTGGTCCAGAGTTCAGGCTTCTTAAACTGTCATTCAAAGTCATTCACAGTTGAGTCCCCTTCTTTCTCAGCCTCATTTTTTTGGCTACTCTCATCCTCAGACACATGCCCAATGCTTTAGTGTGACCACACATGCACTTTTATATATGTAATAGGTTTGCTCATGTTCACTTTGGCTGGATTGCACTTTCTCTTCCCACACCCTCCTCTGATTTTCTAAGAATAGGAACTTGAGAACATAAGGTGTTCATTACTTTTAAATGTTAAGCATTATGCATCACCATCATTCCTGCTGACTCAAGGGCTAATTTTGAGAGTGTTGGCAGGAGGGCAAATTGATGCACCCAGACATTTGACAAAAACTGCATTTAGACTCCAAAGCTTTCATTTCATAGGGAGTCTGATATGGTTATATTACCAAAATCTCAGAAAACAACAAACTTAGACAAAGTGTGACTTTAAGTTATTGCAAAAACGAATAAGCAAGAAATGAAAACATATGTGTGCACCAAAATGTGTACACAGATGTTCATAGCAGCTTTATTCATAATAGCTGAAAGTGGAAACAAACCAAATGTTCATCAGCTGATCAGTGTATAAACAAAATGTGGTATATCCATAAAATGAAATATTACTTGCCATGAAAAGAAGTGCTGATACATGTAACAACATGGACTAACCTTGAAAACATTATGCTAAGTGAAAGAAGCCAGATAGAAAAGGCCACATATTGTATAATTCCATTTATATGAATGTCTGGAATTGACAAATCTATAGAGAAAGTCGATTTGTGGTAAGCTAGGGCTGGGGAGAGTGATGAGATTGAAGGGTGAAGGCTAGGGGGAACAGAGTTTCTTTTCTAGAGTGATGAAAATGTTCCCAAATTGACTGTAGTGATGGATGCACAACATTGTGAATATACTAAAAGCCATTGAACTGTACACTTTTAATGGGTGAATTATATGGTATGTGAATTATGCCTCAACAACGTGTTTTTTTTAAGAAAAAGAGTTTATAGTAGCTTTATTCATAGGTGCCAAAACTGGGAAGCAAGAAGATGTCTAAGGTGAATGGATAAATCAACTGTGGTACATCCAGACAACTGAATAGTATTTATTCAGCACTGAAAAAATGAGCTATTAAGCCATGAAAATACATGCAGGAACCTTAAATGCATATCACTAAGTGAAAGAAGCCAATCTGAAAAGGCTACCTACACACTGTATCATTTCAACTATATGACATTCTGGAAAAGGCAAAACACTGGAGACAGTAAAAAGATTGGTGGTTGCCAGGGGTTAGGGTGGAGGATGCAGTGAAGAGGCAGAGCACAGAGGATTTCCAGGGCAGCGAAACTACTCTGTGTGATACTACAATGGTGGAGACATGTCACTATACACTTGTCTAACTCACGTAAACTATGGGCTCTGGGTGATAATGTGTCCATGTAGGTATGACTGTAACAAATGTCCCACTCTGGTGCTGCATTTTTTTTTTAAATTTCCTTCCTCCCTCCCTCCCTCCTTCCCTCCCTCCCTTCTTTCCTTTCCTTTCCTTTCCTTTCCTTCCTTTCTGCTGTGTTGGGTCTTCTTTGCTGCGTGCAGGCTTTCTCTAGTTGCAGTGAGCGGGGGCTACCCTTCGTTGCGGTGCATGGGCTTCTCATTGCAGTGGCTTCTCTTGTTGCAGAGCACGGGCTCTAGGTGTGTGGGCTCCAGTAGTTATGGCTTGCGGGCTCAGTAGTTGTGGCTCACAGGCTCTAGAGCACTGCCTCAGTAGTTGTGATGCACAGGCTTAGCTGCTCCGTGGCATGTAGGGTCTTCTTGGTCCAGGGATCGAACCCATGTCCCCTGCATTGGCAGGCGTAACCACTGCACCACCAGGGAAGTCCTGGTGCTGGATGTTGATAGTGGGAGAGGTTGTGTGTGTGTGTGGAGGGGTGTTGGGGGGGGTCAGATGGCATATGGGAGCTCTGTGTTTTCTGCTCAGTTTTGTTGTGAACCTTAAACTGCTCTAAAAATTAAAGTCTAAAGAAAGAAGCAAAGGAGGGTGAGGAGGAAGGGGGTGAGGAACAGGAAGAGGGCCAGGGCAAGGACGGAGAGGAGGAGGAGGTGACCTCACAAGGCCCATCTCAGTTGGCACCACGTCTGAAATTTTCCCTGCCTCTCTCTCATCTCCCTCCTGGTGGAAGAATTAATTGCTCTTTCATCTGTATTTTCATTGTGTTCTTATTCCTACTTCTTTTATAGTTCATATCACTTTATTATACTTGTTTGCAGGCCTTACTTACTGAACTATGACCTGCCTGAGGGCAGAGGCAATGCCTTATTTTCTTGATATTTCTACTAGAAATACTACATGGTAGAGTTCAATGAAAGTGTGGTGTGTGTATGAACGAAGAACATCTTAAAGCGGCAGTGTTCAGTTCAGCTTTAAAGGATTCTACTCTAGAATCTGTTGTTCTTCAGGATCTTTGGTAACCTAAAAAAAGCTCCCTCTATGTGGCTCATCCCTGGGACCGTGGCCAGGATGTGAGCGAGAGCACTGAGGACATGTGACAATCCTAGACGAACGACTTATCCCTACTGAGTCTCCTCCAATAGGCAGCGTACTATTCTAGTAGAGCTTTTGGAAAATACTCTTTCTTGGGGATAATCTAACCATGTGCAGCCTGAAATCTGGAACCAGACTTCTGTGTAGTGATGAAGGTCAACTGGGAAGATGTCATTGGGTGGAGAGGAGAAGCTCTCACTCTACTGAAAGCCACCACTGCCACCTCAGGATGGCTGCCTGAAATGCTCTGGTGAGAGCTTTATTACAAGGCTTTGGGGTTAGATATATGTAAAATGTGTGACATGTGTTCCTGGGAGGGATGACATTTTAAGCTTTTATTATTCATTTATACCTTACTGAGAATCATATGTAATAGAGTTCTTGAAAGTAGGTTTTAAGAGGGCAATAGAGAAAACTTACCAAGATACTGGTGCTAAGAATGAAAAGGAAAAGGTACCTAAGAGGTGATAGGATGCCAAAAATAGCTTTTCTTTACTTCCCAAATTTGGCCTCACTTAATGGATAAAGTGAATATTCTCAATCACATAACCACTTTAATTTTAGTACCAGGGCATACTTTTTAAGAAGTCACTTATTTATATTGTTTAAAGTAGTAGCATTGAGAATGTGGGGAATTTAGTAGGCAGGGCTCTACTACTTACTTGCTGAACGATCTAAGGAAGTTTCTTCCCGTCTCTGAGCTTCATTTTTATTTACTGATAAAATGGGCACAATAATACCTGTACTGTTTACATCACAGGATGTTTGTGAAAATCCACTGAGATTGCTGAAAGCAAAATGTTCTATAAATTAGACAAATAAATTTATAATTTATCATTGATGTTAGTCTAGGAAGGATAAGTGCTGTGAACTTCTCCTACTAAATACCAATGGAGTTTATTTGTGGTTGGTACAAAAAAAAAAAGAAAGAAAAAAAAAGTGCTGTACATTTAGTCCTTTGTTTCTTTCAATTTTGAAGGAGCTCTACCAGGTTCTGAAAAGGAATCTTATTAACATTTTGGGAAAAGCCTTTTTATTGAAACTTCTTGTAAGTTTTACACGCAAGGCACACACATGTATGTAAGAATATCTAGCCAACATGTGCCCTTTTAAAAGAGAAAAGCTCTTCTATAACCATCTTCTCCAAGGATCGTTAATTTGTATCAGAAAATTGGAGAGGCATGCAGGGATACCTTCCTAAGGAGCATAAAATGTCTGAGCAGTTATCACCCATAGCATCTGTCCCTTCTCTGATCTATTCCAGAGATCACTTGCCAATTCACAAATGCCATGGGGGACCTCTCCTGTGCGGTTATGTAACTCTTGACCTGTGTAGGGCTTGCCCCTAAAACTGCACCATGAGGTCCTTAAGGACAGAGCCTGCGACTTACAGGTACTGGTGTCTCCTAGTTTCCAGCAGGAAATATTTATTAAATGAAAACTTGGCTGAGGCTGCATATCAAGGTCAGGAGGAAGTGGTGCCTCTTGGCAGATTTTATCCTCAGGGTAGGTTACCTGTTCCTGCATAATTGAAAGAAGACTCTGTGGGTTTGAAGGCTGTCTAACCCTTTCACAGGAGATCAAGTAACTGTGCTAGGCCATGGGTGTCAAATAAAGGGCATCACACTTTAAGAAAGACATGAGAAATTAGGAGACAGTTCAGAGAACAGCTATCATGAAGATAAAGAGTTTAGAAAGGAAGATGTAGGAAGAGGGGAGGGAAATACTGGGATTATTTAAACCTGACAAGAGGAGCCTGAACAAAAGCATGGCAGGTAGTTGATTTTCAAACATTTATGGGGATGATTATATAGAGCAGAGCTTCTCAACCTTTGTGGCAAGGCACACTTAAGAAAAGATGATATTTACAGGGCCCACAAGGATAATCAGGTAAGGCTGCTCAAGACTCGATTCTTCTCTAAGGCTTTGACATTCCTGGGTCCCACCGTGCCACCAGAGGACTTAGCACAGCCTTTGGGTAGTGTTATGGACAGAATATTTGTGTCCTACCAAACTCATATGTTGAAACCCTAAGGCCAATATGATATCATAGTATTAGGAGATGGGGCCTTTGGGAGGTGATGGAATTAATGCTCTTATAGAAGAGACCTCACAGAGCTCTCTCACCCACTTTTTCTGCAGGGTTGCTGGGAGAGGACAGCTGTTGACGAACCAGGAAGTAGGTCTCACCAGACACAGAATCTGCTGTTGCCTTCATTTCGGACTTCCCAGCCTCCAGGACTATGAGAAATACGTGTTTGTTGTTTAAGCACCCAGTCTATGGTGTTTTCTTACGGCAGCCCAAACTGACTAGGACAGGGATTTGTGCACATGTTAGAAAATTGATGTCCCCTAGTCAGGGACTGTCTGTATTTTAGGTAGAGTAGGAAGAAGTAGGGTCAAAACAAAAGATGGAAGATTGGAATAAAATGAGAAAACACTTTATTCTTAGATTTGAAAATACCAGATGGGTTTGTCAAAGGGTGCGTGTGTGTGTGTGTGTGTGTGTGTAGCATGTCCTAAAAGTCTTTATGCAGTTTAAGCTTCACTAACTTCAGAAAAATAAGTGCTACAGACTTATCCTCAAGATCTCGTGAAAGTTTAATTATTTACATTTATTTTATAGTAACTTTAGTTTTGTGAATGTTGAACAATGAATTCTTCATTTTAATTATTTGAGTCAGCCCCTCTGACTGAAGATGGTAACGGCTGACTGCAACAAAAAGCAAAATTCCCTATTCAACATTCACAAAACTGGATAAAAGAACTTTTAAGTTCTTTAGAACTGGGTTTGCGTAGTGAAAAGATTCTATAGGAAAGATGGATTTAAGGACATATATGATCCTGAGTATAAATGTGTGGGTACAAGCAAAAATTCCAGACAGTATTTCAGACACTTAAGGCAGTGGAATTGGTGAGACCCAAGTCAAGTTTCTATCAAACAGTAGAGGGGACCCAGGTAGTATCTGGGTTACCGATGGGACAAGCAGAAAATTTCATTACTGTAAATATATGAAACCATGAAAGGATGGAGTTGGAAAATAGGATGGCAGGGTAGGGCAGAGGGACCTGGAAGGCCCAGCAGGGGCGGAAGGGGTTGCTGGACTGGTGGGTGGGGGAGGGGCCGTGGACACACCCTCTCCATGTTGTCCCCTCCCCCACACTCAGAAACCCTTTGTGACTCTTCAGTGCTCTGTGATGCAGGCCTGGGACTGCTCAATAACTTCAGTAACTTCAAGCAGCCTTGTGATTCAGAAAACGGAATTCAGAAAATGGAACGCTCTCTCATTTTTGAACAGCTTACTGACCCATGTCCGAGCTGTGACTCAACATCCTTGGATACTGACCAAAACCTCGTCGTCCTGTGCGGGTTGGGGTTGCTTCTTCTGTTCCTGTGGTACCTGGTGCGCTTGCCATTTTCATCTATCTTTAGTAAAACCAAAGACATCCGAAAGGTAAGCAGCCCTGGGGCAGCCCCCAACGGAGATTCTTTATTGTTGTTTCCATTTCTATTCCCACATTTTGTGTGTGTGTGTGTGCATTTTTTTTATTAGTTTCTGCTTTATAACAAAGTGAATCAGTCATACATATACATCTGTTCCCACATCCCTTCCCTCAAGCATCTCCCTCCCTCCCACCCTCTCCATCCCACCCCTCCAGGCGGTCACAAAGCACCGACCTGGTCTCCCTGTGCTCTGCGGCTGCTTCCAGTGGAAGCCCATGTCCCATCTGAGTGTTTGGAGGACTCCAGGATAAAATCCCAAACAGTAATTCTGTGGCCCTGGGTTGGGTTATTTAGAGAGTTTGGGATCTCTGCAGGAGAACAGAGTTCCCCATTGCTTGATCATGCCTCACATTCTCATGTCAGGCATCACTCGACAAAGCCTTCCTTTGTGCTGGGCTGATCAGAGCAGCAATGCTGAGCCTCTGACCATAGGCTGGAGCCTGAGCTCCAGGATACAGGGTCCTATCTGAGGGACATGGACGTAACTGTTGGCCTCAGATGCTAGGCCCTCCTTGGGCAGATGACTTCTGACTGAGAATATCAAGTGTGGACCTCATAGTCGAAAGTCCTTCTTTGAGTTTGTCAAAGAAGAAAAAAATTGAAAGCATTTTAAACCTTTAAAATTGATAAAAAGAAGGAACATAAAGTTCTGTTAATTAAAAGAGAGTCATATTATTCATGGATAATGAATATCTGAGTTTCCTAGAGAAGAGTGAGAGAAATGAGCCCCAGCCCTTCATTCTTTTCTTTTGTTCTCAGCATCAGGGCAGAGCCAAGAGGAGAAGGAAAGGTGGAACACCAAAAGGTAAGGTTCTGCCTATCCCACCTGAACTCTCCAAGGGTGACCCTTCCTGCCTTTTCCAGGAGATCCAAGGTCTCTGATCTCTGAGGATGTCAACTGCTAGGTACAGTTTCTCTCAGAGACCAGAGTTCTCAGAGGAGAGGCTTGTGGGAAGGCAGTCAGAGCCTGAGACACTTCTCAGATTCCCTGCTCTGCTCATCGCTGGGCATGAAGCAGTGATGGACCTGGGCAATGGGTGTTTCCCAACAGGTGGCCAGGTGAGATGTCAAGAGTCAGAACTTCTGTGTCCTGACTTTGTAAAAGTCCTTTGACTTCCTGGATGATCAGATCCCTCTCTAAGGCAACACTGATCTCTGGGCTTCACATGGTGGTTTTGAGCATCACATGAGATAAAATGCATGTGAAAGTACTTTACAAGAAGCAACATACACATGTTAATATCATTGACCATTTGACCTCATCTACTAATTCTTGGGTCTTTCAGAGTCTAATATCCCAAGGGTTTCCCATAAGGGGACTCCTTTATTATCCCTATGCTTCTACCTTCATTACATATAACCCACTCTCCTGGTTTCTCAGGTTGGAGATGTCACCAGACAGAAACAGAGGAGAAAACGCAGCTGATTTCTATTCTGAAAAGGTGACTCTTTCCCCTTCTTTCCTGATCCCCCCTTAGCATGTTCTATGCAATTCCAGGGATTCAGTGCAACCTGCTGTAGTCATGGCAGGGGGTAGCATAGGAATGAGTATGTGATGAAGGCCTTGAGGTGAGGGCTACTGAGCATGTTGTGAACTCATGGATGTGGAGCAATGTGAAGGGGCAGCAGGCTTCCAGTGACCCCACCCCTGCCAGGCCAGCAGGTCCCCCTTTCCTTGTTCTGGTCCTGGTTGCACCTTTGTACTTCCTGTCTTCTGCAGCACCCTGGGCCGGCACGATGACACCACCCGCTTGCGTCAACTCTTATGTCCAGACCCCTTCTGTGAGGTGTGTAATAATGCAACTGCTGAGGTCAGTCGGCTGCTACTCCCAGAGGCCCTGGAAGATTCTACTTCCTCTGTGTCCCCGTTGGCTTCCACAGCTTCTGTGACTGAGTCATCGTTTACTCTGTCCCCTGCCTTCTCAACAGTCCCTCCAAGGGACCTAACACCAGCCTCTCTGCTTGAGCCTACCACACTGCCCACCTCCGTTCTCTCCCCTAACCCAATGACCCCCTTAGCTGACTCTTTTTCACCCTCCGCATTGGGTCATTCTCTGGCACCAGAGCCTTTTCCTTCCTTGGATTCCAAATTCCCTGTGGACTACTCCCCACCCCAACCCCTTGCCTTTCCCCGTCTCCTACCACGTGACACTCAGACAGCAGGTCCTGTTCTCCCACGAGAGGCCACTTTGTCTCCGGATACAGTTTTTTCTCTTGACCCCACCCTTTCCCAAGATATCAACCCCTTATCAGATTTGTCCCAGGCAATGAATCACCCCGATTCTTTTGCTTGTCATCATGCACCACCAGCTCTGTCTGTTTCACCACAGCCAGACTGCACTTTATCTGTCACTCAATCTAAATCAATTGCCATCTTACTGAAGCCTGTTGCTGAGAACTCACTTCCAAAAAGCCCTGGTGTAATGTTCCAGCTAGAGGAAGATGTGGGGAAAGATCTGGGACACAGCCTAGAGAATGGCCCAAAAGATCACCTGTTGAATGACCCAAAGAGCTCTTTAGGTAAGGATCTGGTGTATGACTCTGAGAAAGACCTAAACAGTCAGATGGTGAGTCTCTCAGAGAAAAATTCAAGGGTGTCAGCAAAGAGTCTAAGTCGGAGACAACTTGAAAATGTCCTAAAAGTACATTTGAGCAAGAAGTTGGAGGACATACATGAGGGTCGGCTCCCTGAGACTGTGCGTAATTCATGGCATGCTATCAAGCAAACATTGCTTCTTTCTGTGAAATCCCACACCCGAACAAAACAGAGAAGTTTGCCATCATCAGTGGGTGAGGCCTACCCCCTGAATACCTTCCAGGACCTGACTTTTGTTGATTCCAGTCCACAACAGATGCTGGAAGCCCATATTAAAAGGTTTCATATGAGGATGTTGTGGGCCCTTCCCCGCAAGGTCCTTGAATCCATACAGATCTTTAAATTGAAAGATGCCTCATGCCAGTCCTTGTCTCAAGCCAACTTGCCCTCCTCAACCAATGTGATTTCTGAGGCAGACTCCAAATCTGGGAGCTTCAAGTCCTTGAGAGGAAGCTCTGCATCTCTCCATGGAGACAAAGTGGGAACAACAAATTCAGCCCCTGACCTGGATCGTTCTCTCCCTGCCACCTCACCTGTGGGCAAAGGAGGACAGAGGGTCCTGAGACAACCACGCTCTGATGTCAACCGTGGGCTGGCAGAGGGTGTTCAGAGAATTAAGGATGCCAGACAGACTCGTCTCCCTGTCTCCCTCTGCATCACAGGGAAAGCAGGTCATAGACAGACTCAACTAGCCAACAGATATCCCCAAAAGCTGCTTGCAAAGCAAGCTGGGGCCAGATATGAGCGGAAGCATAAGAGTGTGCGTTCCAGTGATAAAGGAGAAATGCAACGGGGCAAAAAGGTGGAGAAGTCAGAACCTGTTTCAATGCCCAGATGGTCTAGCGAGGTATTCACGGCTGAGGAGCTTGATACTCTTCAATTAAAAACTAGTGACATGTTGGCAACTAGCAATCCAGGGAGCTCCCAAATGATAAATGTGAATGAGAATAAAGTAGAAACTACCGTGACCACTGGAAGCCCCCCACCCAAATTACCAGTTCCCCAAGATCCTAAATCATTAGACCTTAAAGAACAACTGTTCAGTGAGTTGAACTTTAAACTGGAGAACAGGGAGCATAGCCAGGCTCAAGGCCAACCCACTGACACATCCCTTGCTTCAGATAACTTGACTTACGAGGCCTCACTGACTCATGCCCAGGGCGTCTCAGGTGGGGACATGGGAGCTTCCCAGGTGCTGCATGTCCATTTGGAGGACAGAGGAATCAGGATGCAGCAGCAGCAGGAACCTTGGGTCCCTAAGCATGCCTTAAGGAGGTGCCAGGATAAGAATTTCCCACCAACTGCAAAGAGAGTGAGCCCTCTGGAGCCCAAGGCAGAAGAGCTTGATCGAAGGGATGAAGGGTTCGGGACATCCCAACTTAGGAGGAAGAGTTTCCCTACTCAGGAGATGGTACTAGAGAAGACACTTGCGAGCAAGTCTTCCCAGATCCTATCACAGAAGGGACAGCCTCTTCCTGAAGGCCATATCAGAAAAAGAATGAAGCACTTCTTGCAATGGCTTTTTTCTGGGATAAAATACAAAAGGCAAGAAGATGCCCAGGAAAAGGGCAGCCCCATATCAACTGTGCAGAACAGAGGCCTAGTTAAAAGTAGAGCTGCCTTGACTGGGACAACTGAAGCTCAGAAAATCGCGACAGGCATCAGGAAGTTCCTAGATGAGAAACCGGGGTGTCAGTATGCAATGGATGTCACCTACTCTCAAGAGCCCCTTCCTTCCCCAGTGCAGATTAGGAAAACTCAGCAAAAGGTGCAAGTGCAGGTCTGGACAGAGCCTGTCCAGGGGCATCCTTTCAACCACAGGGCTCCCTCCTGTAAACTGACAAATATCAAGTCCTGCCATCAAGAAGCTATCTTTGCTGGCCAGAGTTATCCTCCAAGTAGTACAAGACAGATCAGAGATAAGAAGAGACACCCCCAGAAAGTTGTGGCATTCAAGGACCAGCGACTGTGTCACAAACATCCCCCACCAGTGTCCCACAGGGAGCCTGTGCCCCATCCAAGCCCCACCCGCAGGCGTCAAGCTGGCCAGGCACCCACCACTGCGCTCAGCACTGCTGAAGGCCCTGTGTTCAGACATCTGTCTCTACTGTCTAGACAGAAAACACTGCCCCAGAATTTCCAGGGATGAAGACTTCCCATCCAGAAATAACTCCTTCCTTGTAGAGATGATTGATTCTCCCCAATAAATATTTATCTAATAATAGTGTATCTTTTCTGTGTACTGTGTACTGTGTTGGGGGCATGGGTTTTGGGTAACTCAGGGCTTATGTGTAAGGGAAAGGAAGGAGATAGTTCAGCTCTTACTGACTGCTTCCTTTGGCTTTGGCTAAAAGGTGACCAGTCCTCTGGAGTTCTTGCTAAGAAATAGATATTGTGCCCCTTCCACCCCGGCCACCACCCCCGCCCCACCCCAAAGCCCATTTCCTCCCTGATGCAATTTGAGGAGGTGGGCTTTGTCTTCTGCCGCTTAGCTTAGCCTTACTGAAAATGTATAGCAGCCCACATATCCCCCCTCACTGAATGTTTTATATCCTTTAGAGAAGTAGGGGAGATAGGTCTTTTATACCTGAGGAGCGTTAAGTACAGGTATACTTTCTGAAAATAATGCTGAAGAAGAAATAACAGCTTAATCATTATTTAGAACTCAGTGACCAGAGGCTCCTAGAGGGGGCTGAACCCTGAATGGCACTATTTGGGCGGAGGTGCTGCTCTACTGGACCCTGGGCTACTTGCCGTAGGGTCCAGGAACAGCACAGCAGCTGCTTAAGAATCTGTTATGTGGGTCATGTTAATGTATCTGGAGAGCATACTTTAAACTTGACATGGAGGTTTCCTTACTAGAAAGGCACCCTGGGGAAGTGGTTCCCCTCCCGGGATATTTTTTCAGGCTGCTCAGTTGATGACTGGTTTTTTTTTGCAGAGGAAAAACACCACTCAGCTGTCAGTGGTAGGAATGTTGACCAGGCAGCCACCTACCTCCCAGGGTAAAATACAGCTGAGAGTAAGCAAAAGATGTCTTAAAGTGAGTGGGAAAGAAAGAAAAAGTGAAGGGAAAGAATGTCCTTACTGGTGGAACAAAGTTCATGCCTCATCATTCCCATATTCTGACCCTGTCCTGCTCCCCCATTCCTCAATCTGATCCAAGCACCATGTCCTTGAGGCTGACCAGAGAACTGCACGGCACACTGATGCCTTATATCAAAAAGGCATGGGGGTGTCTTTGAGTACTAAAACAGTATCTCCAAGGATGTCATCAAGATGGCATCCCCCTCTTTGGGGAAGGTGATCATGGTGCTTTCCTTCCATCTATGCTTGATGGGAATATACAAGATATTGCCCTTAGTGTGTACAGTTCACCAATCAAGATGAAGGTGCCACCACTGATATTAGTAGCCTTGGTGGAGCCGTGGTACACCTCCCCAGGATACCTGCAGCTCAGGAACCAGAGGTGAGTCCTAGACTATGCACTGGGGTTATCAGACATTTGGGGGCTTACCATGGACCTCCTGTTTTTGGCCAAGGCTGCACACATACCCACCGTTACAGTGAGGTCTAGAGGGAAGGCAACTCTACTTGTACAGACTGGGACTCAAAAATAGGGTGAGTATCCTAGAGAGCACCTGAGGTAGTTTTTTCCAGAAAGACTTATGGATACTGGGTGTTAAAACAAAAAAAGAAAAATAGATGTCCACTACAGCCTTCTCTCACTACTTTTATTTTCTTATCCAGAGTTATGACATTGATCCTACAATATCTGAAGCTTATGGTCACACAGAGAAGGCAGATTCCGTGGAGCCCCCGGGAGAGGGACAAAAGGTGGGAGGGGGCCCAGGGTGGGGAACATGAAGAGGTGAGGAGTGGTGGAGGGCTCTAACCTCCATGTGGATAGACCTATCAGTAACCCAGCTTCCCTGTTCCTACATCATCTCATTTTTACTTCCATTCCAGTGCAGTCACTGCCACACTGTAGAGCTTATTACCAGGAACACTTCTGCCATCTGGAATAATACAGTCTGACATTCCACCCTTTGGCCTCATCCTCCATCCTCCCAGCTTATATACTACTTGTTAATTTTTCAACTTTAGGTCGTTTTTCCACTTACTCTTCCTCTATCCACCAAGCTCTTGTTTTCTTTTTCTCTCTCTCCAAGGTAGGCTTGGTGGTCTATCAGGTAAGCAACATTTAAAAAGCTCCACTACAAATAGGTCCCATCCAATCACCTTTAATCCTTCCCGTCTGGCAAAATCCCCTATCTCTGCCTTTTCCAGAAATACCTTCCCATAAGTAGCTGATGACTATTGGATTAAATCTCACAATCAAGTCTACTGATGCCATGATAAATTCAGCCCTCATGCTACCTGGAAATAATGCAGCCATTCCACAAATTCTTATTCCATGCTTACTAACATGTGAACAAAACAAATGGAACTTAGGTCACTGTTTCCTTAGTCCATTTTCTCTCCAGTGCTACTCAAATCTATTTCAAATCTCCTTCACTTTTCTCAAATTTAGGCCATCTCCACTTGCTCAGCAGATGTGCCAAACCACCATTCACAGAGGAACTAGAAGTCATGAGATGGGAAATTTTCATCAAAATCCTTAAAAAAAAATTTCCCATTCCTCCTTTCCTTCTTCCTTCCTGTTATATGGAAAGAAGTTTCTTTCCCAACGTCAAAGGAATTACACTTCCTGAAATTTCCTTATTGAGAGATAGCTAAACTCTAGTCTTGATGGACTGATCACCCTGGCCAGGTATCCTTTTGCTCCCTCCCTCTCCTTATGAGTCACTCTACATCTTTTATTATTTTTAAAGCTTTTTAGTAAAAAATGTTTAAACATGCACGAAAGCAGACAGAACAATGTAACCTCCCATACACCCCTCACCCAGCTTTCACAGGTATCATTTGGCATGTGTGATACATCCCATCTTTTACACTATGATTAAAGTGCAAAAGCCCATTTAAACACCTTGTCATCTATCTCTTAAGACATATGCTATGTGCCCATGTCAGAGCTCTCACATTTCTTTGATACTTATCACCTGTGGTACACAGTTATTCACAACAGATGTACACAGCATTGGTGACAAAAAAGCATTGTGCTTTAGAGGCTCTGGCAATCAGTTCTGCTCTGCCTTTTAGTCAACCCTAAGGAGTCATTTGAATGAATTCCTCCCTCAACCCCATATAAGAAGTAATCTTACAGGTCAAATTCAGTGCACAATATTGCTTTCCCTTAATCACACAGTAACTATAACATGCAGAGAGCATAGAAGTAGTAAACTGGGCATGTTGATAAAGACTTGACATTACTATATGTGTTTTCAAATATTTACAAGAAAATATTTTTCCTGTCACATAGTTAAAATGAGCTATTGTGTTCCGAGTTAAACACAGTAGATAAAACACACTTGTTTATCTTCTCTCTTTCCCCAAATGCCATTAAAAGCAAGAGTAGATGAAAAAAAAAAAAGTAAGAGTAGGTGAAAAGAGGTTCAACATCTCTAGCCATCAGGGAAATGAAAACCAAAGCCACTATGATATAACACTTCACACACACAAGAATGACGAGAAACACAAAGTCAGATTAAAACAAGTGTTGGTGAGAATGCGGAGAAACTGGAACCCTGATACACTGCTTGTGGGAATGAAAAATGGTGCAGCTGTTTTGGAAAACAGTCTGGCAGCGCTTCAAAATGTTCAACATAGAATTACTATGTGACCCAGCAACTCCACTTCTAGGTATGTACTCAAGAGAAATGAAAACATATGTCCACACAAAAACTTGTAAACAAATGTTCAAAGCAGTATTATTCATGAGTTAAAAGGCAGAAACAACCCAAATGTCCATCAACTGATGAATGGGTAAATAAAATATGGTATATCCATGCAGTGTAATACTTTTGGCGTTAAAAAGCACTGATACATGCTACAACATGGCTGAACCTTGAAAACATGCTAAGTGAAAGAAGCCAGTCACAAATAACCACGTATGATTCCATTCATGTGAAATATTCAGAATAGGGAAGCCAAGAGAGGACAGAAAGTAGATTAATGGTTGCTTAGAGCTGGGAGATGAAGGGTGGCGGGTAATAGCTAAAGGTTACGGGGTTCTTTCTGAAATCATGAAAATGTTTTTAAAATTGTGATGCACATATCTGTGAGTATACTAAAAATCCTGGAATTACAGACTTTAAATGAGTAAATTGCATGGTATGTGAACTATATCTCAATAAAACTATTCAAACAAAGGATTTAAAAAGAATAAGTGCTTAAGGATGACTAGAAGGAGAGAGGATACAACAAAAGATGTCAACACATTTTTGGAAGATGGAAATCTGGTGGAGGAATGGTAACTGGTGAGCAGAGCAGACGAAGTGCTGGCAAACCAATTCACACCACAAAACGCCAGAAGACGGATGACCTGGTGGCACCAGATCAGAAAAGCTAGGGGTTCCATGCTGTAAACACGTTGATTTTTTTCCTTCTTTTTTTTTTTTTGTATTGTGTTTAATTTAAAAACATTTGTTGGTGGGGAGGGTGTGGTGCTCTTCTTCAGCATTTTGTAAAATCCTGTTGAAATGTGCAGAGGGTCCCAGGTTTCTTGCCTGGGACAGAATGTGAGAAAACTTTTGAAGCTGGCATTACACATTTCTGGGGTTTGGGTATGGTGATGGTGGTAGCTGCAAGAATCAAAGGCAGAAATCCCAAAGTTTAGGTAAAATCCAGGACAGCAGGCAATGGTCCATTTTTTAAATGTATTTATTTGAAAATAACTAAACTTGTGGAAAAGATGCATGGATGGTAAAAACTATGTACCCTTTATCCAGACTTACCTACTAACATTTTGACCCATTTGAGATCTCTCTCCTCTCTCTGTCTCTGTTTCTGTCTCCTTCCCTTCCTGCCTCCACTCTCTCTATATATGAATACACACACACACACACACATATATGAAAAATATGCATACATTTCTGAATATTTGAAAATACATTTCATGCACCATGCACCTTCTCCTTGAATATTTCATTGTGTATTTAAGAAAAAGAAGATTCTCTTACATACAGTACAGTTAGTTTTCCCCTTCAGTAAATTTAACAATGACATAAAACTTTTAACTAATCTCCCATTCATATTCCATTTTTGTCAATTTATTGAGTAATGTCCTTTGTGGCTTTTTTTCAAAACCTCCATTACAGGATTCAGAATCACAGACTGCATTTAGTTGCCATGTGTTTTTAGTCTCCTTTAATCTGGATCAGTGTTTCTCAGTCTTTCCTTTTTTATGACAAGGCCACTTTTTGAAGAATATATTTGATGTGTCATTTTTATGACCCCTTCTATCCTGGAAATTCTTTTGGTGGAGCTTATATTGCTCAGACTTTAGAGGATGTTTTTACAGTTGTGAATCCTAGGGACCTCAGGGACAGTCAGGACCAAACTTTCTATAAAAAAAAACAATACCAGAGATACAAAGATATGTGGAGGGGTTTTTCTGAACAGATACACCTCCTGCAGTCAAGGGAGGAAGGTATGTGAGATGGAGTGGGCTTGAAATGGACCCTCCTTTTGGGTACAGACAACAGTGGAGCTGTGGATGCAGGAGAAGACAGGTAAAGAAAGGAGCTGTCATTACTAGTATCCTCCTCATAGGGGAGGGAGAGAATTAGGTATCTGGGGTCAAGACTGATTCATCAGACTCAACGAGGGAATACAGGCAAGCAAAGTAAGGAAATGACACAGCTTAATTTCAGCAGTTTATAATCTAAATAATGAAGGCACAAGGGCTACAACTATTAAATGACTAGCATGGGGAGATGAAATAAATACATATACACATCGACAAAAATGACATCATTGTTTAAAAAGGTATGGAGATGCCAACAGGAATTTTGGTGGCAAGTAAGAAAGTAGATGGGGAAAAAAATCATAAAACTTTTCATAGAAGAAGTAACCATGAGTGTGATTCCAAAAAGCTAAAACGTATTGCTAAATATTGTGCTCATTAGAAGTTATGTTAAAGAGAAGCCCACTCCTTAAATCAGGGTGTGTTTGGTCCTTCGGGTTGTGTTCTGTAAAAAAAAGAAAAAAATTTTAAATGTTTTGAGAGGGATTTTTCAGAAGAGGGAGCAAGCAGCAGGATGAGACACTGTATGGCTGGAGGAGGCTAGATTTGAGAACCTTAGGGGGCTAAATAGCCGAAGAGGGATTTTAGGAAAAAAAGAACTACTAAAGCTTTTTAAGTTGTTTGCCATAGGTTCATGGGTGTGCCATGCCCTTGTTTCCCTTTTTGTCATGCTTCCTGTTCACTGGTACAGGCTACTCTGCACTCTTACACTTTTTGGTGAATGTGAATTCTTTTGAGGAGATATGGGGGCGTATATTTCTTCTGACTATGTTTCTGGCTTCATACAGGTGAGAACACATTATGTATGAGGGGAAGCTGTAGTTGAAGGCTTGGAGGTAAAAATCCCTTGGCATAGAAGAGTTTTAAATATTATGTGGGGTCCAAAGGTAGATCACCAAGCAGTAAAAGAGTCTCAGGTAATATCTGGGTAACGTGTGGAATAAATAGAAATTTTCACTAAGGTAATATATGGTATGTAAATGTGTGGGTTGGAAGGTGGGTTAGAGGTATCTAAAGGGCCCTGGAGGGATGGATAGATCTGCTGGGTTGGATGGTGGGGGAAGGATTGTGGGTTTCTCTCTCTTGTGTTGTCCCCTCCCTCACCCTCAAGAACCTTTGGTGTTTACGCTTAACCTCTGTAATGTGGGCCTAGAACTCTAGTCTAGAATGTGCACTTTCAATGCCCAGATGCTTGAGGCAGCAACGCACTTCTGATGATCTGGACCATCTTCTTTGTCTGAGGAGCCTTACTGCACCATGGCTGAGCTCCAGCTCAACTTCCTAGGTTTTCCCATCCTTGCCTTTGTGTATTGGGTGGGGCTCCTTCTTCTGGCACTGTGCTACCTAAGGAGGAATTCATGTTTCCCAATATTTTGGAAACAGGGAGAAATCGATCAGGTCAGCAAACCAGAGTCCCTCAAAGATATTAAATCTTTTCAAATAGATGCATTCAATGGTATCAGTTTCCCTCTAAGTACTGCTTTTTCTGCAGCTCACAAATTTTGACAAGTTGTATTTTAATTTTCATTTAGTTTAAAATATTTTTCTCTTGATATTTCTTCCTTGACCCATGTTTTAGTAGCATGTTGTTTACTCTCCAAACATTTTGGCATTGCCAGCTATTTTTCTGTAATTGATTTCTAGTTTAAGTCCATTATGGTCTGAAAATATACTTTGTATGATTTCTATTTTATATTTGTTAAGGTGTGTTTTGTGGCCCAAGATGTGGTTTATTTTGGTCAGTGCTCCATGTGTGCTTGAGAAGAATGCATATTCTGTTGTTGGATGAAGTATTCTACAAATGTCAATTAGATCAAGTTGATTGATGGTGCTGTTTAGGTCAACTATATCCTTACTGATTTTCCACCTGCTGAACTTGTCCATTTCTCATAGAGGGGTGTTGAAGTCTCCAAAAATAACAGTGGATTCACCTAATTCTCCTTGCAGTTGGACCAGTTTTTGCCTCACATATTTTGACAGTCTGTTGTTAGACTGTACACGTTAAGGATTGTTGTGTCTTCTTGGAGAGTTGACCCCTTTGTTGTTATGTACTGCCCCGCTTTATCCCTCATAACTTTCCTTGTTCTGAAGCCTGCTTTGTCTGAAATTAATATAGTTCCTCCTGCTTTCTTTCATCTGTGTTACCATGGTACAGTTTTCTCTTTCCCTTTACTTTTAATCATCTGTGTCTTTATATTTAAAGTGGGTGTTTTGTAGACAACAAATAATTGGATCTTGGTTTATCCACTGACAGTCTGTCTTTTAATTGGTGAATTTAGAACACTTACATTTAGTGATTTTTTTTATATAGTTGGATTAATATCTGCCATATCTGTAACTGTTTAGTATTTATTATGTGTATTCTTTTTTTCTTCTTCTCTTTTTCTGCCTTTTCTGATTTTAAACAAGCACTTTATATGATTCCATTTCTCTCTTCTCTTAGCATGTCAAGTATTCTTCTTTAAAAATATTTTCATGGTTGCCCATGAATTTGTAATATACATTTACAACTAATCTAAGGCCACTTTTATATAGAACATTATACCACTTCATAGGTAGTGCAGGTTCCATTATAACAGAGTTCCCAATTCCTCCCTCCTGTCCCTTGTAACACTGATGTCATTTATTTCACTTATCCATATACTATAATCACCCCATACACTATCATTAGTATTATTAGGTCAACTGAGAATAAGAAAAATAAAAGTTTTGTTTTACCTTCATTTATTCCTTCTTTGCCCTTCCTTTATGTAGATCTGAGTTGTCCTTTTCCTTCTCCTTGAAGAACTTTTTAAACATTTATTCCAGGGCAAATCTGCTGCTGATGAGTAACTCAGTTTTTGTTTGAGAAAGTTTTTATTTCTCCTTCACTTTTGAAGGATAATTTCACTAGACACAAAGTTCTAGGGTGATTTTTTTTTCTTGCAACACTTTAAATATTTCACTCAATTCTCTTCTTGCTTGCATGGTTTGTGATAAGCCCATAATTCTTATCCTTGTTCCTTTAGAGGCAGGATATTACTTTCTTCTGTATTCTTTCAAGATTTTATCTTTCAGCTTCCTACAGTTTAAATAAAATATGTCCAGGTATAGACGTTCTTCGTATTTATATGCTTGGTGTTCTCTGAGCTCCCACAATCTATGGTTAATCCGTCATTAATTTTGGAAAATCCTGGGCTGTTATTTCTTCAAATATTTCTTATTCTCTCTTCTCTCTTTCTTCTCCTTTTGGTATTTCAAATACATGTATATTACACATTTTGAAACTGTCTCACAGTTCTTGGATATTCTGAGTTAAAGGTTTTTTTAAAAATTCTTTTTCTCTTTGCATTTCAGTTTGCAAAGTTTCTACTGACAGACATATTTTCAAACTCACTTACTCTTTCCCTGGCCATAGGCAATATACAGATGAGCCAATTAAAAGCATTCTTCATTTCTGTTATAGTGTTTTTGGTTTCCAACATTTCCTTTTGATTTTTTCTTAGAGTTTCCCTCTCTCTGCTTATTGCTCATCTGTTCTTGCATGTTTCTGCTTTTTCCATTAGAGCCCTTAACATGAAACGATGGTTATTTTGGATTCCATGTATGACAATTCAAAAATCTCTGTCATATCTAAATGTGGATCTGATGCTTGCTTTATCTATTCAGACTGTTTTTTCTTGCCTTTTTATCATACCTTGTAATTTTTTGTTGAAAAGCCAGACATAATGTATTGGGTAATAGGAACTGAAGTAAATAGACCTTAGTGTGAAGTTTTATGTTAATCCAGGTAGGTGTTGGTTGTGTTTAATATTTACTGTAGCTGTATATGTCAGAGACTTCAATTTCCTATAGTGTCCTTGTTTTCATCTCCCTTGGTGTCTTCAGATTCCCCTAAGTCTCCTCCTTATATAGAGCCTATGCCTTGCAGCTCTTTCGGCTATGATCCTCTGTTACCATACTGGAGCCCTGTTGATGTGGTACTAAGGTGCTGGGGGGGAGGGGATATGATTAAATCTGTCGTTTAGTGGTCCTGTGTCCCTGGGTTATTCACAGATGTTTCTAACTCTTTTCTCTCTTTCTTTCTTTTCACTTTTTAGAAGAGATAAGAAAGCTAGAGGGAACTGGAGTTGGATAACTTCCCTTCTCCCATGTGGGATAAGTCTCTGGTAGTCTTTTCCTCTGCGGAGTAAGCTTCTGTTATGGAGAACATTCAGGGGATATTTCAGAATGTTTTCAAAATTGTTACTTTTCTTCCCATTCCCACACTCCTCCACCAGAAACATCAGAATTTTTCATGGCTCTTCACCGTGAGAACCTGGTGGGGTTCCCATAGGCGAAACCCATGAATAGGTGGAGGCCCCCCTAACATAATGACCCTAGGAGTTTCTCGCTCTCATGTTAGCCCATGTGCATCCTCTAGCAATTTGTCAAAGTGTCCTTTTAAGTGTTCCTATCAATTTATGGCTCCAGTGGCCTCTGCTTGAGGTAAGCTGACCTCAACTATGATTCTCTGCATTCACCCTCTATGAAGATTTTGGAGTGATTTGCCCTGTGACCTTAATTCTCTAATGCTACAAGAAAAGTCACTGACTTTCAATTGGTTCAGATTTCGCTTCTTCTAAAGACTGGAGTAATGACCCTCAAGCTCTTTAAGTGTTGGAGCTGGAACCAAAAGTTGCCTCTCAAAGAATGATTCTTTATTTTCTTGTTCCCCTGCTCACATTTCTCAGTGAGATTGGTTGGGTCAGAGAGACACCTAAGATAGGAAGTTCAAGGAGAGGATAGAACATCATAGGCCAGGCAGGGCCACTCGTTCTGGGGGGACTAAGGCTTCCAGTTGAAGCCCATGGCCCATCTGAGTGTTTGGAGATTCCAGGATAAAATCCAAAGCATAACTTTGCGGCCCTGGGTTGGGTTATTTAGAGAGTTTGGGATCTCTGCAGGAGGACAGAGTTCTCCATTGCTTGATCATGCCTCACGTTCTCACGTCAGGCCTCACTTGACAGAGCCTTCCTTTATGCTGGGCTGATCAGAGCAGCAATGCTGAGCCTCTGAGAGCCTCTGAGCAGAGCCTGGAGCCTGAGCTCCAGGATACAGGGTCCTATCTGAGGGACATGGATGTGACTGTTGGCCTCAGATGCTAGGCCCTCCTTGGGCAGATGACTTCTGACTGAGAATATCAAGTGTGGACGTCATAGATAAAAGTCCTTCTTTGAGTTTGTCAAAGAAGAAAAAAATCGAAAGCATTTTAAACCTTTAAAATTGATAAAAGGAAGGAACATAAAGTTCTATTGGTTCCGGAAGATCCCACATACCGCGGAGCAACTAAGCCCGTGTGCCGCAACTACTGAGCCTACGCTCTAGAGCCTGTGTGCCACAACTACTGAAGGTCGCGCACCTAGAGCCCATGCTCCGCAATGAGAAGCCACCGCGATGAGAAGCCCGCACACTGCAACAAAGAGTAGCCCCCACTCTCCGCAACTAGATAAAGCTCGCGCGCAGCAACAAAGACCCAACACAGAGCCAAAAATAATAAATAAATAAAAATTTTTTAAAAAGTAAGCAGTTATTAGCTGCTATAAACCTACTGTTTCTTTACTTGATTTAAATGAATTTAATTCTTTAAATAACTGAGCAGGTAGAGAATTTAGACTCAGCCATTATTAGAGGTACCTTATACAACCAAAGTGGTATAAAAACCCTGTAACATGAAAGTGTTGTGGAGGTCCTTCTGGTCTTCTGAGACCAGGACACCTGTACCTTTATGTCCCATTTATAAATGTTCCTGTATAATGTCTGGGATGCTGAAATATTCGATGAGATAGATACACCATGCCTATTACATGCCTTCCCTATATCTCTCTCAACTACATCCCTCTAATGAGTTGGTGCAGCTCCAAGGCTCTATCCAGTAACAAGGTAGTGTCAGGCAGTGCTTGTTGTACTCACTGGCTTTTAATCCTCCAACTGCCTTGTAATCTCCTCCTTCACACCTTGATGCTTAGAAATGGCATATTTCCTGAGGAAGAGGTTTCTAGGGAGTCCTGGATACTTGCTTGAAATGGGGACAGGAGGATGGAGGAACAGAAGGGAAGATATAGGGAAGATGAACGGATTTTTTTTATATAAATTTTTCTGCCATAAAAACTATAGGTACCAAGCAAAGCAATCAGGGAAATTTATATTCATGCATTAATTGACCACTTACAACGATGAGTAGATAGAGAACATTAGATAGATTAAGGAAGTATCTATGAGGTAAAATGGATAAGATGGATAATGGATAGGATATAGTGGCTGATGTGAGAGGCTGAACTCAAGGATTATTGTTAGGTGCCTGGTTTATACAACTGGGTGAATGGTGTCACTACACACTAAGACAAATGGAAATGAAGGAGGAGAGATTCGGCAGTTTAGGGAGACCATGAGTATTTAGCTTTATGTATATTTTAAATGAACAGATTTAGATGTTAAATAGGCAACTGGATTTACAGAATTCAGATTAGAGGGCTCAGGTACACAAATGTCCAAACTTTATGGAGTTGGTAACTGAAGCTGTGTGTTTCTGTGAAATCATATTATGAGTTCTAGAGTGAGAGGACATAATGGCCTAGAACTGAATTTTGAAGAATTTCAACATTTAATGTCTGAGAAGAAGGATACGTACCTGCAAAGAAGATAGAGAATGAACTGCCGCAGAGATTAAAGGAAAACCAGAGGAGTTTTTGGGTCAAGGAAAATCAAGTCTCAAAGACAGAAGCAAATCCTACTTAAAGGTCAAGTAAGTAGGAGATAAAATTTTCACATCGCATCCATGGATTTGGAAATAACTTATGAAGTACCTTTTTATTGGAGTAATAAAAGATGGATTCTATTGGGAGTGGGTTGAAGCATGAGAAGGAAGTAATAAAGTGAAGGTATCAAATATAGATAAACATTTTTAAACAGCTTTATGGAGGCACAACTGATGCACAAAAAATGGCACATGTTTAATGTATACTATTTGATGAGTTTGGACATATGCATAAACCCATGAGACAATTAACACAATCAAGGTAATAGACATATCTGTCCCCTCCAAAAGCTTGTGTCCCATTTTTTCTGTGTGTGGTAAGAACACTTAACATGAAACTGACCCTCTTAACTAATTTTAAGTGCTTAACACTATTGTTAACTACAGACACTATTTGTACAGCAGATTTCTCGAATTTATTCATCTTGTATAACTGAAAATTCATACCTGCTGCACAACAGCTCCCCATTTCTCCCTTTCCCCAGCCCCTGGCAACCAACATTCTATTCTCTGCTTCCATGAAGTCTGATTATTTTAGGTACCTCATATAAATGGAATTATGCAGTATGTGTCCTTCTGTGACTGGCTTGTTTACTTAGCTTATTGTCCTCCAGGTTCATCCCTGTTGCCACAATGGTAGAACCTCCTTCTTCTTTTAAAGTTGAAAATATTCCATTGTAAATATATACTACATGTTTTGAACCATTCATCTGTCGATGGACAGTTTGGGAAAAGCTTCTTGACATTGATCTTGGCAATGATTTATTGGCTATGACACCAAAAGCACAGACCACAGAAGCAAAAATAGACAAGTAGAACTACATCAAAATAAAAAGCTCCTGCACAACAAAGGAAACAACCAACAGAATGGAAAGGTAACCAATGGAATGGGAGAAAATATTTGAAAATCATATATCTGGTAAGAGGTAAATATCCAAAATTTATAAGGAATTCCCACAACTAAGTAGCAAATAAACCAAATAACTCGATTAAGAAATGGGCCAAGAACTTGAATATACATTTTCCAAAGAACACATATGAATGGCCAAAATGTATATGAAAAGGTACTCAGCATCGCTAATCATCAGGGCAATGCAAATCAAAATCACAAAGAGATATCACCTCACACCTGTTAGGATGCTTAGTTTCAAAAATACAAAGGTAACAAGCACCGGAGAGAATATGGAGAAATTGGATCTCTTGTACACTGTTGGTGGGAATACAAAATGGTATATAGTCACTATGGAAAACAGTATGGAGGCTTCTCGAAAAATTAAAAATAGAACTATCATATGATTTAGCAATCCCACTTCTGAATGGATATATGTATATATATATGTATATATATGTGTGTGTGTGTGTGTGTGTGTGTGTATATGTATAAGAGAACTGAAATCAGGATCTCAAAAAGATTGCACTCTCATGTTCATTGAAGCATTATTCACAATTGCCAAGATATAGAAAAACATTTTCAAGAATTATTTTAAAAACTGTGCCTTTGAAGAAGAGATAGTGTGGTAATTAGTAATAGAAGTCAGGTGGAGAAAGGTGACTTTGGTTTTGCTTTTCTTTTTTGCTTTACTCTTCTTTATTATTTTTCCCAATTTGGAAGATTTTAGAATGTTTCAAAAAGATAGTGGAAAAGATCCAGATTAGAGAAGGTAGTGAACAAAATAAGGATCCTTAGAGAGTGCAAGGTGATGCAATCCAAATCAGGAGTAAGGGAATTGGGTTTAGTAGGAATAGAGCTTCTGTTCTGTTAAATTACCAAAGGAGATAAAGATGGCAGCAGATGTAGTAACTCTATTATGTTAATGAACAGGAAAGTTCTCCTAATGTTTTTTCTTTTCTTTTCTGTGAATTAAAAGAGATTATTTCCTGATATTATAGCAAATGGTGGGGACATGCCATTTAAGAAGAGTGCAATAGCTGAATCACTTTGTTATACAGCAGAAACTAACACAACATTGTAAAGCAATTATACTCCAATAAAGATTTTAAAAAAAAAAAAAAGAATAGTGCAGAAAGAGAGAACAAACTGTAAAGAGTGGGAAATGATGGGTCCAGATTAATGTAGCAGAATTAAAGGGCAATATTAAAGGACCTTTTAGGTTAGTGATCATGAATTTATAAAGGAAACCATCTAAACTATTATACACTTTACTTGGGAAGACTTTGAAAGCTGGAGATCAAGAAAAGAGAAAGCAATGGTTTGGGTTGATCCAGCATAACTAAAAGACACTGGAACAGGGCTAGGGACAAACACACTATTAGATAATGGACACTGGAATGTAAGAGAGTAAGGAGAGATACAAAGGCAGTATCAGGAGAAAGCAAGGGAGTAAACAGACTTTGCGTCAAAGTACTATCATAGTGGTGGGGTATTTGAACAAGTGAACTGGAATGTGAGAAGTTATTGTAAAGGGATGGCATATATGTGTGAATAATTTTTAAAGACTATTTCTCTTTTTCCAGCTCTGATTTTTATTTTAGAGGACGGACTCCTGAAAACTCGGTTTCCCAGGATTCACTGGCAACTAGCTTCCAATTAATTTTGAGTAAAGGAAGGACTGGTGAGAGTTTGGAAGAAGGGGATAGGGGAGAACCCAGAATGCCCTCTTTCTTTGAGTTGTACGTACAACTGAGGCTTCGTCTCCCTCATGCGTCCAATTCCTGCTCAAGGGCTTCTCCCTCCATGTTCCCAGCACCCACCAGCAGTCTCTACATTCATGACCGTTCTGCTTACGGGATTCAGTCTTTCCAAACTCTAGGTTGCCTTCCTATTTCATTTGACTCCAGCTTTTATAACTTTTGAAACAAGCTCCTTTTATTAAAATCTACTTTCTAAACTTCCTGAAGCAGATTTCCTGTCCTGCATGAGTAATCCCAGGAAAAAGATGCTCAAGATGGGACTCTGGAATAAGGTTTTGAGCTTGAATGTAGTAGTGACTCCACTGCCAATGCAAAGACAAGTGTTTCTTCCGAGTAGTGGAAGCAATAAATAAATTACCAGCAATATTTGCTTTGAACATACTGCCAGTTGAAGACAATACTTTTACATCTCAAGCGGCAGCTGATTTTGTCTATTACAGCAGTAGTAACTACAAGCTCCACGGGGACCATTAGCTGCTTCTTATAGCACCAGAGAGCTTACAAAATGAAAATGTTTACACTTAATGTTAAAAGGTGTTAGGTGTTTAAACTCTCAGATCGAGGCATGGGAAGACACAGAGAGCCACACTGAGGGCCTTAAAATTTTCTCATGTCTTATAGCCACACAGCAGACATGGCTGAGGATCAAGTTTCAAATCTAAAAGTGTGAGTTGCAGAATTAAAATCCAAGTTCAACGTACATCTGTGCTAAGTCTCACAGATTAATATCAGGACATTGATCAGGAAGAGCTGGGTATTAAGATAAGGATATATTGAGTATTTAGGATAAGTGCAGGTAGGCAGACTCAGATTAATATGAAAATTTTTAACCCAAATCTTCCTGTGGTTTCCTCGCCAATGGAAGCCACCCTTCTTCCTCCCCATTTGAGGAAACTAACCTTCCCTTACTTAACATATCTCTAAAGACCTCATCTAAATAGGTTAGTTTTCAAGGAAATTTCTACTTTTCTCAAGACCCATCCACATCAGCACTTACTGCATCCTAATAACTACAGTCAGATTCCACCAGGCCCCAGGAGGCAAGTATAATGTCCACCCTGGTAGGAGTTAGCATATACATCAAAAGAAATGCTATATCCTGCTAATGTGTATCAGCAGAAACCTGTAGAATGTGTGTGTGGCATATGGTTTTTTGGGTTTTTTTGTTTGTTGTTTTGCAGTACGCGGGGCTCTCACTGTTGTGGCCTCTCCCGTTGCGGAGCACAGGCTCTGGACGCGCAGGCTCAGTGGCCATGGCTCACGGGCCCAGCCACTCCGTGGCATGTGGGATCCTCCTGGACCGGGGCACGAACCCGTGTCCCCTGCATCGGCAGGTGGACTCTCAACCACTGTGCCACCAGGGAAGCCCTGGCTTATGTTTTATAAGTGCTAGACTGAGAAAGATGGAATATAAAGTTGGAAGGGGTTGAATTTATTATAAAGAACTTACCTGAGATTCAAAGTATTAGCTCTAGCTGATGGAATTGGCTCTAATCGTTGGCTTGTTTGGCTGACTGAAACATAGATTCAATAGTCAGCAACGTTCAAAGAGGGCAAGATGCCATAATTTATCTGACAGAATGTAGACAAAGGAATCCATGTACTTAAAATGAGAATGTTGGAGTGGATTAAGTATGTGAAACCCACTCAACTATCCCACAGTTATGCCCCCACAGAGGTCATCGATAACATTCTTCTTCAAGACATTAAGACATTCATTGATGAGAGAAATACAAGCATCCTTGAAAACCTCTGTGGCATCTGTCTTCTGGGGGCTAAAGATGACAATGCGGGATAGCACCAATGAAATGGCCCCCGTGCTTTTTTTTTTTTTTTTTTTTTTTTTTTTTTTTGCGGTACGCGGGCCTCTCCCTGCTGTGGCCTCTCCCGTTGTGGAGCACAGGCTCCGGACACGCAGGCCCAGCGGCCATGGCCCACGGGCTCAAGCCACTCCGCGGCATGTGGGATCCTCCCAGACCGGGGCACGAACCCGTGTCCCCTCCATCGGCAGGCGGACTCTCAAACACTGCGCCACCAGGGAAGCCCCGCCCCCGTGCTTTTAACAGGAATATGGGGTTACACAGTAGCAGAGGTTAAGTGGTAGCATTTAATATGAGAAACAAGGTGAGTGCAATTATCATAAAGGTCAGCAGGGCAGAGTGGCAGTATTTTGACCCAAAGTGACTTCCAGCAGTAACAGATTAATCACATTTACACTGGGAATTACATTGATGAGCAGGCTTGAACTGTATGAATGAAAATAAAATTCAAGCACAATGAGCAGAAACCTGCATTGATTTTCCAGGAATGAAAATTACAGCCTCGCCCAGACCTAAACCAGAGATCAGGTGGCTACAACAGCTTCAGAAACTTTGCTGCAACACTGTCAAAAGTATAGAGTGTGATTTTTTCTTTCTCCAGGTCTACCTCAAAGGGGTTTACAATTTTCCAGGGGGAATGTTTAGAAAGAAAAGTGGAAAACTCAGAATTTTTCAGAGATTATTAAGATAAATTTACACACCTGAGGTTCCAAAACATCACTGTGGTCTTCAGGTCATAATAGGGCTTATGGAAGCCATGTGATAATTGGAATTTTGACACAAGTTCACCTCACTAGAAATCCTGTGCAGTGACCTACACTATATTTCCCCATATCTGAATATATTTTTGGAGTACACATACTTGGAAAATGACAGAACTCTCAAACAACGTAAGTGCTATTAAGAACGGCTACTGCCTGACATCCATTAGGATAGCTATTATTAAAAACAATAATAAATAACAAGTATTGGCATGGATGTGTAGAAATCTGAACCCTTCTCCATTGCAGTTCCTCAAAAAATTAAACAGAATTACCATACGATCTAGCTATTCTACTTCAGAGTATATATCCAAAGGAATTAAAAGCAGGGACTTGAACAGATGTTTGTAATTTCATGTTCTTAGCAGCATTATTCACAATAGCCAAAAGATGGAAACAACCTAAATGTCCATCAACAGAGGAATGGATAAACAAAATGTAGTATATACATACAATGGAATATTAAATGACCTTTAAAAGGTAAAAATTCTGACACACACTACGATACGGATGAACTTTGAAGACATTATGCTAAATGAAATAAGCCAGAACCGAAAACACAAATACTGTGATTCCAGTCCTATGAGGTACTAGAGTAATCAAATTTATATAGACAGATAATAGAATGGTGATTGCCAGGGTCTGGGTGCAGTGATGAATGGAGAGGTGTTGTTTAATGGGTAGAGAGTTTCAGTTTGGGAAGATGAACAAAGTCCTGGAGATGAATGGTAATGATGGTTGCACAACAACGTGAATGTACTTGATGCCACTAAATGGTACACCTAAACATGGTTAAGATGGTAACTTTTATGTCATGCATATTTTGCCACAACTGGAAAAAAATACATAGGAAGGGCCAAGTGGAAGCTCCTGGAACTGTCCCTACATGCAAACAATACCAAAAAAATAGCAATAGCACATATCTGGGGAATTTGCAGAGACTAAAATAACCATGCAGATGGTAATCTCCATCACCTGCCCCATTTAAATAATCTGTTTGGCCTGGAAAAAAGGCAAATAAGTCATGGACAATGATTGTTGATTATCATAAGATAGTGAGGTACTAATTCTAATCAAAGCTGCTGGATTTTATGGGCCTTTTTTTCCTGGAACAAATCAAAACATCTCTAACTCCTGATATACAGCTATTGATCTGGCGAATAGTTGTCTCCACATCAAACAGCAAAGATAATGGAGCAGTTTACTTCTATCTGACAGAGACAGAAGTACACTCAAACTCTGTCTTACTTGAGTGCTATGCCAAGTCTCCCGATGTCTATAAGATTATAGCCCATAGGGAGATTAGTCATCTGGATATCACAAAAGCATTATGATAGTCCCTTGTATTGATGAGTTTATGGTGATTGGACATGAGAAAAAGTAGGAAGTACTCAAGTTGTGTCAGTAAGATACACAGATGTCAAAGAGTGGGAAATAAACTCCATGAAAATTTAGGATGTCAAATATATCACAGCCTAGGTATGATAATGCACACAAACGGAAACCAACCTCCAGAAAGCACTGAACATCGTGTTGATTTGTTTTAAAGATGGAGGCAGCACACAGCTAGGATTCCGAACGATTTATTACACACTCCCTTTCCTAAATCCCATTCCTGATAGTGACTGCTCTTTCCTTTTACCCCTTCTCTCCTGTCCTCACCCTTCCTTTATTGTTCCCTATCCTTCTTCCCCTCTGCCCTCTTTCATTCTTCCTCATAGAGAATAACCTGGGCTATTATTTGTATTCTTTACATTCTTTATATCTCTCTCCCGTCCACCCCCCACCTCAACAAAGGCCTTGTACCAACTAAGAAAGGAAACATTTCAAGTCCTCAGAGTATTGAGAGGAAAAAGTTATGGGGAAATAGCAAATCCTGACAATTTAAATATTCTCTATGTATCACAGAAGTATATTTATCGTAAATAAATTCATACATGCAATAATAGCACAAATAGAAAATATTCACAAGCTACCAGACTGCCAAATTCTGCGTGAGATACAAAATCACATACCCATACTATCTGCTTTCCAATTTATAATTAAAACCATGTTACTGCAGAATTTTAAAAATAGCATTTTGATAATTATAAAAGAAAAAATTATAACTACATCAAAATTGTAAATTTCTGCACTTTTAAAGACACCATTAGAAAATGAAAGGGAAAGCCAAAGATTGGAGAAAATATTCATGAGATATAGATATAGATATAGATATAGATATATACATAACATAGACTGGCATCCAGGATATGTAAGATGATCTTACAACTCAATAGTGAAGTAGTATTTGGGGGAAATACGACTTCAGAATTATAAGAAACAAATATTTGTGTTTAAGCCACCCAGCCTATAGTATTTTTTCTTGAGATATAGTTGAAATATAACATTATGTAAGTGCAAGGTGTACACTTGTTGGTTTGATACATTTGTATATTGCAGTATGATTACCACCAGTAGCATTAGCTAACACCTCTATCATGTCCCGCAATTATCATTTTTTTGTGGTGAGAATAATTATGATCTAGTCTCTTAGCAACTTTGAAGTTTATAGTACAGTACTGTTGACTGTAATCACCATGCTGTGCATTAAATCTCCAGGGCTTATTTACCTATCAATACCAGTTGCAAGTTTATATCATTTGACCAACATTTTTCCAATTTCCCCACCCCCAGTCCTGGAAACCACCATTCTACTCTTTGCTTTTATGATTTTGGCTTTTTTAGATTCCATATATAAGTGATATAAGACAGAAAAAGACAGTCTATGGTATTTTTGTCATAGCAGACCAAACAAAGGAGTATTTGGGAGATGCCATATCATGTAAGCTTTTTAGTCAATGGTGAGAAATCTTGATTTTATTCAATTACAATAGGATAGTGCAATGCAGAGCTGGGTTTGGAGGCTTAAACATGGGAGAAAAATGACCTAATTTATTTTTTAAAGATTATCTGCGGGGGGGGCTTCCCTGGTGGCACAGTGGTTGAGAGTCCGCCTGCCGATGCAGGGTTCACAGGTTCGTGCCCCGGTCCGGGAAGATCCCACATGCTGCGCAGCGGCTGGGCCCGCGAGCCATGGCTGCTGAGCCTGTGGGTCCAGAGCCTGTGCTCAGCAATGGGAGAGGCCACAGCAGTGAGAGGCCTGCATACCACAAAAAAAAAAAAAAAAAAAAAAAAAAGATTATCTATGGGGAGTTTCCTATAGACAAATAAACAAGGATTCAAGAAGAAACTTTAGAAGGCCCTTTTTAAGAGTCCAGGTAAAGGATAGCAGATTAAGGTGGTAAAAAGAGAAAAACATTAACTAGCAATTAACTGAGAAATAGATTTTCAGGAACTAACCCCACACATTTAGATAATTCATCTGAAATACGCTATTTGAAAATATAGTTTCTTAGGATGCATCATATCTCTGAAGGAAATGCTAAAATACCAATGGATTGATAGTCCAAGCAATGAAGATTTACTGAGTGGTGTGTGTGTGTGTGTGTGTGTGTGTGTGTGTGTGTGTGTCGTCCTCAACTGTCCTAGGCTCAAGGAAAGGCAAATAGAAATAAAACCTTCATGTTGGAATACTGTCCCACAGTGAGTAAAGGTATCATGTACTTTTAAAATTATATTTATTTAAACAAAGCCTAATATAATGGGAAAAATAAACTAGACCTGGAATCAAAAGACCTGAGTTTGAATCGCAGCTTGTTTAATTACCAGAATATTAAGTTCGGGCAAGTTGTCCACATTTGATCAATTTCAGGTTCCTTATTTACAAAATGGTTGGCTGGATGGAGTGATCTCTAGGCTCCCTTCTTGCATGAGATTTTGTTATTCTACAACACCATATTGGTATTCTCATTAAAGTGAATTTCAAGTGTTTGGTCAAGAAGAGGCTCATTTATTTACTTCTTTTATTTCAAATTTAATAATAATGTAAGCCCTCATCCCATCAGGCAAAGAAGAAACTCTACCAGTTTTGTCATCATTCAAGAATCCATTTCTTTCATTAGGTCACATGAACATTCTAGAGGCTTAAAATAACCCTAGAAAGTGTGGTAGAGGCTCTGTATTTGGGCCTTAAACAAAAGATATATCTTGTTGAACTTTCATGGTGGCTTTAAATCTGCTGACTCTACTGCTTCCCTGATAAACTGGAATAACAGGAAAGTTGGTGCCTGAACCCATATTACTTGCATGAAGTGCATAACCACTGTTTCTGAAATCTTTCTCTATCTCTGGAGACATGCCCTATTTTCACACTGCCATAGTGAATGTTTAAGTCTTCTGCTACATGAAGATATGTCCCTCTCTCCAGCCTCAGGGACATCTATCCCTCTTCCTTTGGAGTCTCAATGGCTCTCCTCTTTTTCCTCTCTCTCTCTCTCTCACCTAACATTATTCTTTCAAAGTATTTGTGCTTTTCAAAGAACAAAGGAAATTCTGTCAATTCCAGGAATCACCAGCTTTTCACCCTAACACAAATCTCCCCTGAAGTAATTAACAGCAAATGTTGACTACCATCTTGAAGTGGTGGTAATAGAGTTGTTGGGGAAAACAAACACAAATTAAAGTTTCAATAAATTATACTGCCATAACTACAAATAATTAGCTCTTCAAGAAAGCAGATTTATATATCGACAAAATCCTTGCTTTGGAACCTCCTCACCTTAGTCCTTAGGGGAACAATCAATGATCTGAAATCTATCCCTTACCAAGCATACTTTGAAAAGTTCATTCTACTATACAGCTCATTAGATAGAACTTGCAATAAATCTTAACAGACTCAGAGAAGAAAATGTTTATTTAAAGTGGTAAATTTTTCAAAACTTCATATGGAGCCTGACCGTATTTCCTAAGATCTGATTCCTGCATTTCACTTCAGATTATCCCCAATCATTAGAGAGATCTCTATCCAAAAGCTATGTGAATCTTCTATGTTCATGTTGCCATATCTGACTACATATATATTCTTATTTAACACACACAAAAACTCATGCACACACTGTCTCTCGCTCTCTCTCTCACATACATACACAAACACACACACACCCATCCCTTCAGTTCATATATTTGTAAACCTACATACTCTTTTTGTAACTGCAATTTATTTTTTAAATCCACATTATGTTATTATGATCCACCCATGTTAATACAGACAAAAACATTTCATTCAATTTACCTACTGTATAATATTACTTTTGAGAACAAACCATAATTTATCAATTACCTTTAAGAAGGGAATTTAGGTAACATCCACCTTATTATAAACAGCACTACATTAAGATTCCAATGCACATAGCTTCTAATGTAGATAAATAAGAATTTCCTTAATGATAGAGAGGCTGACCTTTCTTTTCTAAGTTTCGTGGCCACCCAGATTTATTCTTTTGTGTTTTTATTTGTCCATTTGTCTATACTGCTGTGGAAATGTTTCAATATTAATGTCAAATAATCTGTTCAGCTTTTCTTCATACTTTGTGATTGTTTAAATGTTGTGTTTAAGACACCTTTCCCTAACCTGATTTCATAAAGCTATATCCATATTTTGCTTTTAAAGTATTAATGTTTTTTCTTTCATATTTAATGTTTGATTTGAACTGGAATTTATTTTCTCATTTCTTTAAGATAGGGGTCTAACCCTTTGTCCATATGAATTCCCAATAATCTCAACACCATTTATTAAAAGGTTCATCCTTTCTCCACAAATCTGTAATGTTACCACATTAGTCTTTTTTTTAATCTATCTATGTTCCTGGGCCCTATATTCTGTTCAATTTTGTTTGTCTATACCTTTGCTGTGCCAGTACCACACTGTTTTAATTAATATGACTTTAAGTGTTTATATCAGGTAGCATAGGTTGCCCTTTCTTCATGTTTCTTAATGTTTTCATATCTTCTTCAAAAATTTTTGGCTACTTTCAACTCCCTACTTATACCTAATGGTCACCTTGGCTAAGACATGGTAACCAGACATTTGGTCGAACAGGATTCATGATATTTGTGTGAAGAATTTTTTTTAGATGAGATTAACATTTAACCCAATCAATTGAAAGTCTTAATAGAAAGAAGACTGACGTCCCCTCAAAAAGAGGGAATTCTGCCAGCAGACTGCCTTTGGACTCACACTGCAATATCAGCTCTTCTCTGGGTCTCCAGCCTGTTGCCCTGCCCTGCAGAGTTTTTGCACATACACATGTCCTATTGGCTCTGCTTCCGTTTCTCTGGAGAACTCTGCCTAATACACTTCTCTCCCATATAAACTTTAGATTTAGCTTGTCATGGCTTATGAAAATATCTATTGCAATTTTCATTGTAATAGCAATGCATACACAAGTTAGTGGCATGGTCAATTATAAGATATTGATTCATGTTTTCAAAGAATATTATAAAGTGTTCCATTTAATTTTTTACATCCTTTAAGAAAGCATCATTTTCTCCATGAATATTTGACTCACATTATTATATTTATTCTCAAATACCTGATATTTATTATTTTATTGTGAATGATATTTTTACTTAATAGTAAACGTATTAATGGAATAGTATTTAGTAATAGTAGTACATTTTCTTACTGGTTGTTGCTAATATTTTAAATTCTTATTGGTTTTTGTACATCAGTCTTGTATCCATCAAGTTCAGAGATTACAGATTTTCTTGTATTTTGTACGCAGACATTTTCCACTTCTTTTTTTGTTTTCAAATGTATTTTCCACTGGCTTTTGCTTCTGTACATATAAATTAATCTTGTGTTAATATTTTATTTGGAATAGTTTTATTGATCTCTATAAACAGATGTGTTGTATATTTAATTTATTTATTTTGGTTTGGCTATTGTATACTGAAAAAGTGAGTATACCCTCTTGTTTCACTCTCTGAAAAATTTTATAAAAGATAAAGGTTAATTTGACTCCTGAAGGATTTGCAAAGTCACTTTTAAAATGTCTGGTCCTGGTGTTTTTGTTTGCTGATTTGTAGACATTTGACCAGACTATCCTATTCATGTAAAAGTTGTTAGTATACTATGTTTCTCTATTTCCTCTTAAGACAATGGTGCTAATTTTACTTTTTAATTCAATTTTTTATAAATTTTCATATTAATGGCATAATACTCTTTACTTTATTCCTATAATTAGTAAAACTCCAAATATATGTAAATAAAACCCCTTTTCTTTCATAGTTTTGTTTGTGCCTTCCTCTTCTATGAACATAAAAAAATACCATTCTTTATATTTTCAAAGAAACAATTTGAAGTTTACTGATCCTCTCTACTGTCTATTTAGATCCCATTTTTTACTGACATATAATTCACATACCATAGAATTCACCTATTTATAGATTTCAGTGATTTTGAGTATATTCTCATATAAGTGCAACCATCATTACAGTCAATTTTGAACATTTTTATCACTTCAAAAAACAAATCTAATATTCTTTAGGCATCACCTCCCTATATTCCCACGCTACTTCTCACAAGCTCTAAGCAACCACTAATCTATTTTCTGTCTCTGTAGATTTCACTATTCTGGACATTGCATAGAAAGAGAATCATACAATATAAGGTCTTTTGTGACTGACTTTTTTACTTAGCATAATATTTTGAAGGTTCATCTAGGTGATAGCATGCATCAGTATTTCATTCCTTTTTATAGCCAAGTAATATTTCATTGTATGGATATACCAATTCTGTTCATCCATTCCTCAGTGGATGGACATTTTGACTGTTTCCACTTGTTTGCTACTATGAAAAATGTTGCTATAAACATTCTTGTTCAGTTGGTGTGAACATATGTTTTCATTTCTCTTGGGTATACATCTAGGAGTAGAATTGCTGGGTCATATGGTAAGTTCATGTTTAATTGTTGGAGGAACTGCTTAGATGGTTTTCAATTGAGTGATGCCATTTTGCTGTCCTACCACTATTTTTTTAAATAGTGTGAAGTGTGAGTCCTCCTACAAGTTGGTGATTATTGATACCCTCTATAGTTTGTTTTCTGTTTGTCCTACTTGTTTTATTAATTATCTCTTCTTCTATGGCACAATCTATTTAATTCTTATGTTGCAAACTTAGCTAATTAATTTCTAATAAGTTTCCTTTCAAATATGTGTGTGTGTGTGTGTGTGACACAGATTACAAGTATTGATTTACAGGTTCCCAGCAAGGGTTTTTTTTTTTCAGTTCTAAATATTTAGTAAATTCTGACAGAAATTGTCATTAAATAATAAAATAGAGCTTACAGTTTCAAACTTAATAGAGTAAAAGTAGACTGCTATAAATATTTCATGATTCCAGAAGAAAAAGAAAAATATGAACGAATTTAGACAAGTAGGAAAAAAAGGAAGATTTAAACCAAATTAGTAACTACATTTAATGCAAATGGATTGGCTGCTCCAAATGAAAAGAAAATAAGTGTCAGATTGTATAAAATTACATGTAACTATGTGCTATCTTCAAGAGACATACCCAAAGAAAGTGGAAGAAGTAAATAATAAATGCAAGAGCAGAAATTAATGACATAGAAAATAAACAATACAAATTCAAAAGCTAACATTTGGCTGTTGAAAATACTAATAAAAATGGCTATCTACTTGAGGGACTTCTCAAGACCAAAAAAGAAAAAAAAAAAAGATAGAAAGCACAAGAAACCAATATCAGAAAGGTAAAAGGGTCATATATCACATACATGTTACAGACTTTACAAAGGAAAAAGTGAACAAAGAGTTTTCAAATAAATTTTAAATTTTATAAAAATCACAGTCCTCTAGAAAAATATAACATCAAAATAGATTCAAACACAAATAGAAATTTATACATATGTTTATACATTACAGACATTGAATCAGCACTCACTACTCTCACCATGAAGAGAGCTGAAATCCAAGATTTTTCACTAGTGTGTTCTAAAGAAAGGAAGAATTCCAGTAGTACACAAACTCTTTGAGAATAGAAAGAGGGAACACTATTCAACTACTTTTTAATATTTTCTTCATTTCAAGACAGGAAAGGACAGGATAAGAAAGGATAATTAGAGGTGACCTTACCCAGGAAAACAGATGATAAATATAATATAAGCAAACTGAGTCCAACATAAAAGGCTAATTTCATGACAGACAACCAAAATTATTTTAGACAACAAAATTAATAATAAAATTAAACATACAAAAAAATTAAATCAAAAGTTTCTTATAATTTCAGCAGTCGTGTGTGATTTTACAAAAACCCGCAGCTAATCTTATCAAAGTAGAAACAGAAACTTTCTTAAATGAAAATTAGCTATCTACCATAGAGTAACATTATAGATACAGGTGAGATGATGAAAGATTTAAAGATCAGGAACAAGACAAGAATGCCCCCTGTCACCACTCTATTCAGTATTGTACTTGAGAGTTTAGCCAGTGGAGAAAGTCAAGAAAAAGAACTAAGATGTCTAAGGATTAGAAAAGAAAACACACAACTTGTTCTATTTATATATGATATTGTTGTGTACAGAGAAAACACAAAATAATGTACAGGAAATTGCTAGGATTTGTAAGAGAGTTTCATAAGATTTCTAGATAAAAATCAATAAAAATAAATTGTATTTTTATATAATAGCATCAAACAGAAAGTGATATTAAAAAATCCTTTTAGATAGCACCAAAAAGCTGAAGTAGCAATAAATCCAATAAGATATACAAAACCTTTACAGACAACATTATAATACTTTTTCAAAGACCTTGAAGAAATCAGAAATGAATAGAGATACATTTTGTGTTTATAAGTTGGATATCTTAATAGTGAAAAGATGTTAAGTCTCTAAAGATTAAGTTATAGAGTAAGCAAAATCTAAGTGAAAATGCCAAAGATTTTGTTTTGGACCTGAAAAACTTCTTTAAAAATTTATACGGATTACAAAAGCCCACCACACACTTGAAGAATAATATAAATGTGGGAAAACTTGTTCTACTGAATATTTAGTGTTCTTATAAAGCTATAGTAACAAAGAGAGTGCAGTTTTGATATAGAGACAAACAAATGAACCAAAAGAAGACTTAATAGAGACACAGAAAAACAAACCAAAACATGTATTATTAAAACAAAACCATATATATATGTATATGTACACACACACACACACACACACACACATGGCAACTCTGCATAACAGAGGTATCACAGCACCTCAACAAAGACATAACAAACTTTTCGATTAAAAAATGCTGAGCACTAGGGTATCCATGAAGAAAAAATAATTAAAATTGTTTCATATTGTAAACAAAATTATTTCCAGATGGATTAATGACCTAAATGTGAAACGGTACCAAATATATTTTAAAAGACAATATAGGAGGCTATCTTTAAGCCACAAAGTAGAAAGATGGAAAAAAGTATAAGCTTTAAAGGAAAAGATTGATGTATTTACCCACATTAAATTAAGAAATATTTTCCAACAAAAGAAAACACAAAGATAGTTAAAAGAAAGGTCATGCCACAGAGTTTGAAAAGATCACTGCAACATATAAAACCAATAGAGAGACTACTATTCCAAACGTGAAAAGAACTTAAAAAGAATAAAGCTGGAGGTATCTCACACCCTGACTTCAGACTATAGTACAAACCTACAGTAATCAAAACAGTATGGTACTGACACCAAAACAGACATATGGAACAGAATAGAGAGACCAGAAATAAACCTATACACTTATGGTCCATTAATCTAAGACAAAGGAGGCAAGAATGTTCAATAGGAAAAAGGTCTCTTCAATAAGTGGTGATGGGAAAACTGGACAGCTACTTGTGAAACAATTAAATTAGAACACTTTCTCACATCATATACAAAAATAAATTCAAAGTGGATTAAAGACCTAAATACAAGATCAGAAACCATAAAACTCCTTGAAGAAAACATAGGCAAAACACTCTGACATAAATAATAGCAATATTTTTTTGGATCTGTCTCCTAAGACAAAGGAAACCAAAACAAAAGTAAACAAATGGGACCTAAATAAACTTAAAAGCTTTCGCACTGAAAAGGAAACCATTGACAAAATGAAAAGACAACCTACTAAATGGCAGAAAATATTTGCAAATGATATGACCTATAAGGGGTTAATATCTAAAATATATAAACAGCTCATAAAACTCAATATTAAAAAAAAAACAATTAAAAATGGGCAGAAGACCTGAATAGACATGTTTCCAAAGAATACATACAGGTGGCCAATAGGCACATGAAAAGATGCACATCACTAATCAACAAAGAAATGCAAATCAAAACCACAATGAGACATCACTTCATACCTGTCAGAATGGCTATCATCAAAAAGACTACAAATAACAAATGTTGGCAAGGATGTGGAGAAGAGGGAACCCTAGTACACTGCTGGTAGGAATATGAATTGGTGCAGCCACTATGGAAAACAGTATGAAGGTTTCTCAAAAACTAAAATTAGAACTACCATAAGATCCAGCAATTCCACTCCTGGGTATATATACAAAGAAAACGAAAATACTAATCCAAAAAGATGAATGCACCCAATGTTCACAGCAGCATTATGTACATTACTTACAATAGCCAAGATATGGAAGAAACCTAAGTGCCTGCTACCAGCCAAATGAATAAATAACATGTGGTATGATACACACACACACACACACACACACACACAAATATTACTCAGCCATGAAAAAGAAAGAAATCCTGCCATTTGCAACAATGTGGGTGGACATGGAGGGTATTATGATTAGTGAAATAAGTCAGACACAGAAAGACAAATACTGTATGTTATCATTTCTATGTGGAATCTAAAAAATAAAATGAATGAATATAACAAAACTGAAATAGACTCACAGTTATAGAGAACAGACTCGTGCTTACCAGTGGGGAAAGAGAAGGAGGAAGGGGCAAGATAGGGGTAGGGGATAAAGAGGTATAAAATGTGTAAAATAAATTAGCTACAAAGATATATTTACAGTTCAGGAAATATGGCCAATATTTTATAATAACTTTAAATAGAGTATAATCTATAAAAATATTGAATCACTATGTTCTACACCTGAACATAATATAATATTGTAAATCAACTATACTTCAATTACAAAAATGAAATAAACTCTTAAAAGCAAGAATACAAAAGCAAATAACCCAATAGAAAAATAGGCCAAAAATTCAATAGACCCTTCAAAAAACAGCAAATCCCAAAAGCCAATAACTATATTTAAAATTGTAAAATATTTATATTTTCACTAGTAATCATGAAAACTAAAATTCACACCATAATGAGGTACCACTACACACAGATTAGATAGGAAATATTAAAATGAATGATAACAACTAATGTCAAGGAATTTAAATATGAATCACCACCACTGTTGGAAGTGTAAGTTGATTTGACCACTTGTCATTATCTTGTGGTTTAAGGACATATTTTCTCTGTGACTCAGCATCTCATTCCTGAAACTTCCCTGTAACCCAGTATTTCACTCCCTAGAGAAATGTGTTCTCCTGTGTACTAGGATACATATATAAACATGTATCTTGTTCAGCACTGCTCATGACAGCCATAAATAGAAAACAACACAAATATCTATCAACAGTATTATAGGAATGTGCACATAAGTAATAAATCTACAAAGAAAAACAATGAATGGGTTAACATAAAAGTTAGGTAAGTGGTTATTGTTTGTGCTATGGGAGGAGGGTTTTGTGATGATGCAAGGCATGGAGGGGATTCTTGGTTGTTGCCAATGTTCCATTTCTTGACCTGTGTGATTGTAACAATTGTTATTGCTTCATAATTGTCATTAAATGTACATAGAGTCTATACATTTTCCATCTAAACTCACAAAGAAAAGCAGCTATTGTGCTTACCACCTACGGAGTTAAGTACACAGGAATGATGCTACAGATGAATACTTATGTCTCCATAGAGATGCTTGCTGGCCACAAAAGTTAAAGCACCAGGATAACTGCCTTTCCTTATTTTCAAATTCCAAGTCTCACATAAATGCACTGAGTTTGTGGAATTTCTTTTACATAAAGATCCCAAGCTGAAAGAGGGTCTCGGATATTTTTTTCTTAACTTCTAACCTCTGCCTTAGGAAGGTACACTAGAAAATGCAGTAGCCCCCTTATCCTCAGGGTATACGTTCCAAGACCCCAGTGGTTGCATGAAACAGCAGAAAGCATCGAATCCTATATGTACTGTGTTTTTTTCCTATACTTACATACCTATGATAAAATTTATAAGATAGGCACAGTAAGAGGTTAACAACAACTAATAATAAAATGTAAAAATTATAGCAATATACTATAATAAAAGTTATGTGAATGTGGTCCCTTCCTCTCTCAAAATAGCTTATTGTACAAATTTAATGCCTCTTCCATCTTAACTAAGCACTTATCATGCACTGTGGCCATAACTTTTGCAATTTGAGGTGTGACCGCAAACCTAGCATGAATTTATTTTTCCTTCTTCACAATTTCACATACAGAAGATTCATTCTTACCATAGATCTTAGCAACCTCAGCATGTGATTTTTTCTTTCCTTATTAAACCAAGAACTTTCACCTTTTCACCTAAAGAAAGTACTTTACAGCTTCTCTTTGGCATATCCAAATTGCCAGCATCACTCCTCTTTTCTTTGGGGCCATTATTAAATAAAATAAGGGTGACTTGGACACAAGCACTGTGATACGGAGACAGTCAGTTCTATAATCAAGATGGCTACTAGGTGACTAAGGAGTGAGATACACCAGAGAAAGGGATGGTCCATACCCCGGTGGGTGGATGGATGATACAAGATTTCATCACACTACTCAGAAATTTATGAATTGTTTATTTCTGGGAGTTTCCATTTAATATTTTTGGACTTCGGTTGACCGTGGGTAACTGAAACAGCAGAAAATGAAACCTCGAATAAAGGGAAATGACTATAGATCAAATAGATACTGAATGCCAATCCACTTATTTCACTCTAGGAGTAACCTTGGATGAACCAATTATAATACCATCTGAACTCTCCAAATATCTTTAGTTCTTTAAGATTGGTAAGAAGTGGTCTTGTTAATGACATAAGTAATTCTTTTTCCCCTTGTCAATAAACAACATGGTGCACATATTCACTGAAGTGTCTCAAAACTCACACCTGTTAAATGACATTTTCAAATTAACTTCCTTAAGGTGATCTTGCCCTTAGAGAAGTAACTTTTCTTGCTTTTTCAGAGTCCTTAACTCCAAGAATCAAGTTTATTATTTAACTATACCTACACTTCCAAATACTCTCACCAGTAGCCACTGTCCCCAAAGAGTTTAGACTCTAGTGTTGCCCTGAAGCATTTTTTCAAAGGAAAAAAAAATCTCACTAGAAAAAAGTATTTATATTCTCTTTAGGTTTAGTCTTCCTATGGGTATCAAATAATATTCACTCCTTCCTTAAATCTAACACAGACAAAAAAATTCCTGAATCTATACCATGCCAACTTCTGAATTCTGAATTTGGGATAGAGTAAATTAATGATTAATAGTTTCTTCTTCAACTTCCTTTAGTACAAACACACACACATCCTAACTTTCTTAGTCTTTTACAGTACCATCACAATTGAATAAGATTACTAACTTCGATACTAAGATATCATAATATAGGATTTCCTACTATGGTACCATAAAACATTGATCTCTGATGGCTCAATCACACTGAAAAGCTCTACAAACTCTAGGGTTCTACAGCTGTAGTTCTCCTTTTGCACTGCTTATTGAGAGGAAAAATTTGTATTCATACCTTATAACTTCTCTTTAAACTTGCCTTCCATTCTTAGGTTACTTAACATTTTGTATATTCAAATCTGTCCATAAATTGGAGTCAAATATTACTCTGATATTTGATTAGGTGCTAAAATCAGTGGAAAATATTGTTTAAGGGAGTAAAGTCAAAATTACCCTTGAAAATCTCTTAAATCCATCATAATATACACTGACCACTAAATAATTTATATCAGTTCCTCTAAAGCTTATTTAATCAATTTCCCTTACCCATCCTCTCAATTAACTATTCAATGAATTATTTGATTATGGCAGAGAATCATGAATTCCTAAATAATGCATTCTTCTTCTCACGTACCTACTGGCTGTCTTTTCACTAGTTTCAAGCCCTGTTTCAAATGTAGCTGGAGCCAAATACTGTATCAACTGCATTGCCCCCATCAATATTGCCATATCATTCAGGGACTTTTCCTCTGTCTTCAGAAACGATCTAATTTCCCTTCTATCATCCATTTTGGATGATGCAGATACACAAATGACCTTCCCCAGACTTCTTCCCTCTCTTCAGAGCCTGATAACAGCTTGTGAATTTTTCCTATGGGAAACTAATAAACTCACTAGAAAGTATTAACCTAGGCATTCATGTTAAACCATGCATTCTCAAACTTGACACTCAGCCAGTGCTTCCAGGCCAAGATTACTACTTTTCTCAAGTTACTCCCCTGCTGAAAGAGCATTCATTACATCAATATACAAAAGCTGTGAGCACTCCCCTTCCTCAGCAACAATCTGGTAGTTTAGATAAACGGTGGAGTATTTCTTGGCTAATTTCTATGGTAGTCTTAGATGGAGGCACAGCCATATGTTATGTCACAGTACAGTAATCTCAGACAAGACCACAAGTATATAAATCCTTATTTATGTAGACTTGAATATCTGGAAGAGCATGAAAGTGGGTCTGTTACTAGAAGAAAAGCCTACTTTACAATACAAAACACATAGAGAACAGTGGAGAGCATGGATAGTGTTTTCCTCTTCCATTTAAAGTCTATACAGGTTTCAGCTTAAAGCTGCATCTCTGTAGGTTCTCCCTAACTTTTCTCCTCTTCACCATGACCTTGGTTTTTTTTAGCTTTCTTCTTACTCTGCAAGGCTTGATTAGCAGTCAATAGGCTCCTTTCATCTTCTCAGCAAGATAGGCTGTGGGAGAGGTCAGGTACCTTGAAGGTCCTACGGAAATATGTTTTAATCTTTCAGTTAAACATCTACAATCAAAATTTCTCTTTCAAATGTTGATAGCCTTTATTTGGTGTTATGATAATAGAAACTTTCTTTTCTCATCTAAGCTAAGGCTCTCTTCTAGTAGGGGGAAATGACCAAAAAAAGGGAGGGGGGACTTGGAGAAAACAGATCTTGTCTTACTGCGTAACACTGAAGACAGAGAACACAATTATATGGCACTTTTTCTTGAGGAGATAATGACATTGCACTGTGGTATTCTTTTTTTCTTCTTTAATTAATTAATTTTTATTTATTTTTGGCTGCGTTGGATCTTTATTGCTGCACGTGGGCTTTCTCCAGTTGCGGCGAGTCGGGGTTACTCTTCATTGCGGTGTGTGGGTTTCTCACTGCGGTGTCTTCGCTTGCTGCGGAGCACGGGCTCTAGGCACGTGGGCTTCAGTAGTTGTGCCATGCAGGCTCAGTAGTTATGGCACACGGGCTTAGTTGCTCTGGGCATGTGGGATCTTCCTGGACCAGGGCTCGAACCCATGTCCTCTGCCTTGGCAGGCGGATTCTTAACCACTGCGCCACCACGGAAGTTCTGCACTGTGGTATTCTAATGAGAGAAGTGGAATTTTTTAAAATTGTTTTGCATAGAGGGAATTTACCACCATAGTGGTGATATCTGACTTCTCTTGTGTCTTAACTTCTGAGACCTAAAGCCATTCAGCAGTGTTTTCTTGGTAGCTCTTGAAATACCAGACTGTAGTAGAAGAAATTACAGACCTTTCTCCAATGTCTAAAGCCAGTTTATTAACCAGAAGCACAATTTAAGGACTCTGTACTTCAAATAAATCAAATCCTTATAGTCTCTAATTTATACATAATCTTTCAGTTCCATTATTTTTCATTTCCAAAGATCATTTTTTTTTAAATCCACTAGGCTATATTTTCTACCTAAACTATATGTTCCATTAAAATAAAAGTATGGGGGTTGCTAAATGGGCCAAGATCCTCTCGTGTTCTATCATGTATGTCATTAAAAATAATTTAGAAGGGCTTCCCTGGTGGTGCAGTGGTTAAGAATCCGCCTGCCAATGCAGTGAACATGGGTTCGAGCCCTGGTCCGGGAAGATCCCATATGCCATGGAGCAACTAGGCCCGTGTGCCACAACTACTGAGCCTGCGCTCTAGATCCCGCAAGCCACAACTACTGAAGCCCGCGCTCCTAGAGCCCGTGCTCTGCAGCAAGAGAAGCCACCACAATGAGAAACCCGTGCACTGCAATTAAGAGTAGCCCCCACTCGCCGCAACCAGAGAAAGCCCGCGTGCAGCAACGAAGACCCAACGCAGCCAAAAATAAATAAATTAATTTAAAAAAATTTAGAAAACAATGCCATGTTTATTATCAGATTATGTGTCTGTTATAAAAGATACATTGGAAAACCAGGTTAATCATATGTGGTTTGATTGAGAAATTCAATCTTGATGAAGTAAAAAAATTTAAATGTTTAATTTTTTTTCAGTAACTACTACAAGGGAAATTTAATGCTTTTGCAGTCTAGACCAAAAATTACATCTAATTTTAAAGAATTCATTTAAGTAAATATATGGACATTTCATGTACTACTATTATTATGTTATTATTTTTATTGGGGGGATATTTGTTCAAAGCAACAACTCCAAATAGCCAAAAAGCTTCCCACATGCTCTTCTCTAAATTCCTGTTTTGTTTAATTATAACCCTGAGTTTAGAATTAAAAAGAAAAAGGGGAAAAGAGGGAGACCCTCCTCTGACTACAAGCACAATTAGCTGCCCATTAGCAATTACGATCCTGGTCTTCTGCCTCTGATATCAGTGGCCTCTAATAACATGGGATGGGTTCACTCTGTGGCTTCAGCATGGGAAGAGTTTATGGTTCATCCTCATTCTTGCCTCTTTTACAACGGAAGACACCCCAAAGTGGAAGCCATGTCTTATTTTTGTCACTTCCAGCAATAACCCCCTCCAACTTATTCTCTGGGCTACTGTTTGACCACACTGAGTTCTCTTTTAAGCTCTCTGAGAGTGACAGTGAACTAACTGGAGGACTGGTATTTTCACCATCTCTTACCCAGAAACACTGTTTCTTCTACCAGGTCTGACTGGTAGAACAAATGAAACAAATTTTCAAACAACAAAGTTTCAAACTCACAAAACCTATCAAATGATTTGTTTGTTGCTTTGTTTTAATCTCAATAACTGCACCTTTCATCTCTAGATGTTAAATTTGGTTCTTTTATATATCTTCTATATTTCGACATAATTTTTTTTAACATGTGTGGTACAATTATAAAAGCTATTTTGACTTCCTTATCTTCTCATTCTAACATCTGTGCCAGTTTTGGGTCACTTTCAAGTGATTATTCTTATTATAGTTCATCTTTTCCTGTCCTTTTGTATGCCTGGTAATCTTTGGTTGGATGCCATACTTATTAATTTTGCCTTGTAGTAGTGATGAATATTTTTGTATTTCTATAAATATTATTGAGTTTTGCTCTGGAACATAGTCAAGTTACTTGGAAAGGTTTTCACCTTTTTGTGTCTTGCCTTTAAGATTTGTTCTGCTCTCAAAAACTTCATTAGTTCAATGTTTTAGATCTATTGTTTAGATGATGAAAATGATATTCCTAGAGAAAATGTAAAAGCCATGTACCTGGCTGTGGTAGGATCTCAAAAATTATCATTGAATAATTTGAATTCATATCCCTCGGATTCTAAAAACACCATGGTGCCACTCTTCACAACGTTCCTCTGTTTTTAATTAACTCACTTATTAGCTAGATGAAAAGTCCCTCAAAAGTTTCTTAAATATCAAATGTAAATACTGTGCTAAAAAACAATATAATAATTTTCTTACCACTGGCTGTAACAATTTACTCATCTAATTCAGGTTTTTCAATTAACAGTAATTATATATGGTTATAATATGTGAGAATATGCAATGAGAACTTACGTTGGAAAAATATCTATTCTTACATTTCATATTATAAAAATGTTTTCACTGTACAGGAAAAGCCAGACATATTCTAAAATATTTATTTGCAGTAATGTCTTGGATATATATTTTCCTTTAATAAGTAATAAAACTAAGAACTGACAATAGCATTGATTGAGAAGGAGTATAATTTTGAGGTTCCTGCCTCAGAGATGATGTTAATCTTCATGTTCACATTTCATGTAGTTTAGTTCAGAAAAAAGTTTTCATTTTCCTCTCTGTAACTAAAAGGATCCTCATTCTGCATTCAGAACAGTAACAGTAAAAAACAAAGGCCTACTTTATATAAAGTCAGGATTTATAAAGACACACACACCCATATATACATATATGGATGTGTGTGTGTGTGTGTGTGTGTGTATAGATAGATAGATAGATAGATAGATAACTTCCTTATTCTTGTTTCCAAAATATTATTGTAAAGAAAATTATGACTTCTGTGGTATTTATTCATGAATAAACTCTAATGGAGAGTTCTACTCCTCGTTTTTGTCCAGTGTGTGAACCCATGTATAAGTTATGGAAATCCCCATCTTATGAGGAAGAATCTGTCTCTCGTTATAGAGATTGAAAATGCCAGCTACTTAATCTCTCAGTATCCTTTAAACCCATAGGCTAGCATATGACCTTAGCTCTGACAATCAGTTATATCCATTCTGGAGACTGGACTAGAAGCTACTGACAAGAAGAAAAGACTGCTTAGAATATATTCTGGAAGTGGAAAGCACACACTGTTTTCAGTATCCAGAACAAATGTATCAGTGATTCATATTACTGTATTTAGCATCCCCTATCATTGATATTTGTAGTTCTAGCTGAAGTGTCTCTGCCCAGTGACTCTTGCACTAGGTTGTTCCCTGGACCAATTCTACAGCATGATTCCTAGGCATAAGTTTAAACTTCCAAACACCAAACCTGGTTGTTGAATCTTTTATTTAGAGATTCCATAAACTGTCCAATATCTTTTTAATAGTTTATTTTCTACGTAATTAACCCAGAGTAAGTCACCGATTGCTCTAACATAAAAATTGATACCAGGAGAGATCACAGACAACAGATCATTGAGGATATAGGGGAAATTGTCATCACTTATCTAGCCTGGTTGGCACTGAAGACAGTAAATCTCTAGTTGGCAATAAGAAACAAATTGAGAAAAAATTATCCTTCGAGTCTCCTGCAACTGAAAGCCTACTAGTGACCTAACTAGGGAAAATCAAGTAATAACTCACATATAAAAGTATGAAGGTCCTGGGACTTCCCTGGTGGTGCAGTGGTTAGGAATCCACCTGACAGTGCAAGGGACATGGGTTCGAGCCCTGGTCTGGGAAGCAACTAAGCCCACGAGCCACAACTACTGAGCCCGTGTGCCACAACTACTGAAGCCTATGAGCCTAGAGCCTGTGCTCTGCAACAAGAGAAGCCACGGCAATGAGAAGCCCACACACTGCAATGAAGAGTAGCCCTCACTCGCCACAACTAGAGAAACCCTGTGCACAGCAATGAAGACCCAATGGAGCCAAAAATAAATACATAAATTTATCTTTTAAAAAAGTATGAAGGCCCTGGGTATTCGAAATCTGTAGGGTGTCATGGTTACTTCTAAGGGCACTGGGAGAGCATCCTTTCCCAATTGTGTATTCTTAGCTCCCTTGTCAATGATCAGTTGGCTGTATATGCATATGTTTATTTCTAGTCTCTTTATTCTGTTCCATTAGTCTGTCTCTTTGCCAGTACCATGCTCTTTTGAGTACTGTAGGTTTGTAATTTATTTTTTGAAATCAGAAACTGTTATGCCTCCAAATTTGCACTTTCTCAGAACTGACAAATGGTGTTGGTGAAATTGGATATCCACATGCAAAAGAATGAAACTGGACTCTTGTATCATACACAAAAATCAACTCTAAATGGATTAAAGACTTAAACATAAGATCTGAAACTGTAAAACTCCTAGAAGAAAACATAGGGGAAAAGATCCTTGACACTAATTTTGGCAATGATGTCCTATCTATATGACACCAGAAGCACAGGCAACAAAGCAAAAATGGACAAGTAGAACTACATCAAACTAAAAACCTTCTGAACAGCAAAGGAAACAATCAACAAAATGAAAAGGCAGCCTATGGAATAGAAGAAAACATTTGCAAACCCTGTGCTCGACATCACTAATCATCAGAAAAATGTAAATCAAAACCACAATGAGGGAATTCCCTGGTGGTCCAGTGGTTAAGACTCTGTGCTTTCACTGCTGAGGGTGCAGGTTCAAGCTCTGGTCAGGGAACTAAGATCCCACATACCGCACAGTGCAGACCAAAAAATCCCCCAAAAAACAAACAAACAAAAAAACCCCACACAATGAGATATCATCCTGAACCTGTTAGGATGGCTATTATAAAAATAAAAAAAAATAAAGTATTGGTAAGGATGTGGAGAAATTGGAACTACAGTATACTGTTGGTAAGAACGTAACATGGTACAGTTGCTACGGAAAATAGTATGGAGGGTCTTCAAAACCTTAAAAATAGAATTATCACATGACCCAGCAATGCCACTTCTGTGTAGATAGCCTAAAGATTTGAAACCAAGATCTAGAAGATATTTCTGCCCTACCATGCTCACTGCAGCATTATTCATGATAGCCAAGATATGGACAAAACCTAAATTTCCATTGATGGATGAATACATTTTAAAAATGTAATATATACATACAATAGAATATTGTCCAGCCTTAAAAAAGAAGGAAAATCTGCCATGTGCAGTAATGTAGATATATCTGAAGACGTTATGCTAAGTGAAATATGCCAGTCACAGAAGAACAAATACTGCATATTTCCACTTACATGAGATATCTAAGATAGTCAAACTTATAGAAACAAAGAATAGAATGATAGTTGCCAGAGGCTGTATTATACACTTAAAAATTTGAGAGTAGATCGCATATTGCTTTCTTACCACAATAAAGTTTTTCATAAATTAATAAAATAAATTAAAAATAAAGACAACAGGATACACCAATGTAATAAGAATGTAATGTTCCAGTCTTAAATTCCCAGCTCAAGGTAATGCCAAAATATCATTAACTTTCTGTGAATGTGATAAAAGTCTTACTTCTTGCATCCACAGGTTGAGATAGAATAACAGTAAACATTTAATTCTGATGACTGCTTTATTATGAGAGTTTAATTGGCATCTTGGAATGGGGCATTGACTGAAAAAGAACTGGACTTCTTTGTAGTGGGATGAGGATATAATGGTAGCTTCCAATAAAGAAAGGACTCTCCAACCCTCACTTGCCATCTTTCTAAGGAGAAGTCAAGTTTACAATATATAGTAACATTTTTTTCGCCATGATTGGAGACATGTAATGACTTAGCCAAGAAGAGTTACCTAGAAAATGGAAGTCAATTTTTCCCATCCCAACCTCTTTAGCCTTCACTGTATTGATTCTTGGTACTTGCAATACCACTATTCTCCACTAGTCAGGGTGGAGACATGAAGATGAAATGATAAATGCAAGTTAGACTTAAGTCTGCCTCCCAGTAGGACTAGTAGGATGCCCCAAATGTCCATAAATATTTCATTAGTTTCTTAGTATATCATTAAAGTAGTACACTCAGCCACAAGCAGAATCACCATCTTGGCTGCATGTCTCAGGGAATAATATTTTTATTAGGAAGCCCACTAAAAGCCCCAAGAGCTTCCTCTATTTATTATAATAATATATCAAAAGCATGATTAAATCCCTAAGAGAATCACAGTGATTAGTTTCACTACTAAAGATTTTACAAATTCAGGGTTGGTGATTTCTATCATATTCCCTTTTAAAATTTCAATTTGTCTAGTGTAGAAGTCAGAGTATTCAGGAGTAAAACAGAAGACTGTTATAAATTTGATCAGCTAGAGACAGCAAATTGAGGCCGTTATTCTATATGTGGTCTCTTCACTAGAACAAATCAATAAGGTTCTAAGGAAACTGCTTTGCTTTCTAAGTAATCGATAGCTATTGATTAGGCACATGCTTTTATTCCTTTACTCTAAAAAGCTGAGAACATCAGAACAATTTGCTTGCAAATCACAAGGCAGCAGTATTAATTTCACTGTATTGTCTCAACTTTTTCATTCTATATCACAGCTTAGCTCATAGGGACCTTGACCTTCTGGCATCACACTTATCCTCTATTTTATTGACATCATGCTCAGAGAACCTACAGATCAGTAAATAGACTATCCAAAGTGTCTTGGCAAGACCCATGTCTGCCTGAAAGTCAGAGATAAATTGCATGAACCTTGTCCATTCCCTATGTTTTAGGAATCTCCCTCTTTATGAGGCAAATCCACCTTTCACCATAGAAGCTAAAGATCTCAAGTACTTGTTTTCTCAGCCTCCTTTGAAACTAGGGCATTAGCACAAAAACGGAATTCTATCAGTTGGATGCATATGTCCCAGATTTGCAATTAAAAGCTGCCAGTGAGTGAGTGGAAAACAGCAATTGTAGAGTCTATACTGGTCACACAAAAGAACCCTAGTGGAAGCAATATCCTCTTTCCAGCAGCATCTAACGTTCTGTGTTTGTGAGCTCAGCATTACAATCTTCAGGGTAATCAAGTAATCCAGCAGTAGTGGCAATCTCATCTTCACCACATCAGACCATGAAATAAGTTGAGACATTTATCCTGGCTGATAGTTTACACCCACGGTTCTCTGACTCTCCAAACCATTCTGTGAGCTACTCTATATCATTGTAATAAATTCATTTTCTTAAAGTTATCTAAGTTATATCATGTTGCTTAAAACCAAGAGTTCTGCTGATACACCAATTAGCATTTAGTAAGCATCTTCAACTGGCCTTATCAGACCCTAAAGGAAACTAGATAAATAGGATACAAACTCTGTTAGTGCATATGCTTGTGGGGGAAACTGTGATGGTGTTAGAGTACACACATATATAATAAACCATGGGAGTATACCTAAAATTTTGCTTTTCTTATGCTAATTGTGATTTCTACTTTGTGGATTATTTAAGTAAAATGTTTAATTCCTGAACATTTGGATCTATTTTTAAATAATTTTGGTTACTGATTTCTAATTCAACATCTCAATGGTCAGAAAGCATATTTTATTGTATTTCAGTCTTTGAAATATGTTGAGACTTGCTTTATGTACAACCATATAATTAATTTTGTAATATAGTCTATATATACTTGTTAAAACTGTGATTTCCATCATTGTTGCGTAGAGCGTTTTATATATTTCAAATTGATCAAGTTTGGTATTTGTGTTAAAAATCTTCCATGGACTTTTGGCTGGTTGTTCTACCTACTACTGAGAGAGTTGTGTTAAAATCTCCCACGATGATTGTGGATTTACATATTTATTCTTCTTTTCCTGTCAATTTTTGCTGTATGAATTTTTAAAAACATTATTGTTTGTATGAAATCTTAGATTTATTACATTGTTTTAGAGAATTGATCTTTTAATCATTATGGTATTTGAAACAAATTCTACAGGTAAGCCATTTGAATAAGATAATTTAACAAGGTTGCTGAATCCAAGGTCAGTATTTTTAAAAATCAATTGTATTTGTACAGACCAACAACAAATAGGATATTCAGAAAACGATGCTCTTGATGGTAATATCTAAAAAGCGAAACACATAAAAATAAATCTAATGAGAGATATGGAGATTTCTATATGCAAAATTATGAAACACTACTGAGAAAAATTAAAGAATACCTAAATAAAGGGATATAGCATGTTCATGGACTGAGGGAATCAACTTATTAGAGAAATCAATACTTCACATATTAATCTCAGTTTCAACATAGTCAAGTCCCATTAATTTGGGTTTTTTTATTTTTGTTTTTGTGTTTGGCTGTTATATTTGTTGCATATTTGTTTGTTTGGCTTTTGTTTCTTTGTGGAGATTAACAATGGTTTTAAAATCACTGGGAAGTGTGTTCTTCTACAATTTAATACTGCTACTCTCTTCCTCATTGATGCTTAAAATTTCATATTTAGATATATATTCTATAACTTTACCTTTCTTTGCCCCTCTTAAATCTCACTCCTCACACTTCCCTGGGAGAGGCAGCACCTTAAGGCTTGTAAGCCATTTACATTTCAGTACAAGTTTGGTATAAGTTTCCTAGAAGAAGTTTTGGTAGGAGGAGGAGAGAACAGAGATAAGAGGCACCTAAAAGGGCAAAGAAAAAAGAAAAGGAGTTCAATAAAGACAACCACAGATTGGAGAAAGACCAGCCTTTCGCTATTTCTCAATCCTTCTTAGAACAGCTCTGTTTATTGACATTCAGAAAAACAGATGACTGCAGTATTTCTGCTTATTGATTTACTTTATATTCCACTATAAGCCACTACCAATCAAGCAGTCATCATCTGCTTAATCCAAAGTTTTATTTTAAAATTGTTTTTTATGTTGCTTTTTAAGTTGATATGACATCTGGGTTCTAAAACATGACATTCTGTTCTCTTTTGGATACAGGAAAAAATATTTTGATGTTTGAGACTGTATGATTAATTTTCCAAATGGTGGAAAGAGTATTGGATTGAGAACAGAGATTTTAATACTTCTTAATATTTAATATGCAATCATCTATCTTTGGTAAATTGCTTAGCTAAGCAGGCTCATAGTTTTCTCATTTGTAAAATGAAGGGACTAAAATATCTCATGAACAACGTGTCCTCAACCTCTTTAAGGGTACATGACTCTTAGTCACATGTTCATTGGATTACTCCGGAAATTCTTTGTAAGAATAAGACAGTATAATTTTAGATGACACCTTTCTTTTAATAACATCAATTAATTTTTTTCTCAAAAATTTCCAGTTAAGCAGTAGAGATAAATATCTTTTAGATATGGGGATATCAATAAAGTCTGAAGTTTTACTAAGCTTACAGAGTTGAAAGTAAAAGGATAAGTATTGTTAATATCAATATTATCATTTAGAAAATGGTTTTTACATCTTATAGGCTTACTTCAGAAACAAATAATGTTTTAAGTCATCTCCAAATGCTCAAAGGGCAAATAATCTATTCTATATATGACAACCATCATAACACAATACTTTGATTCCTTAAATATGATTTCTAATTCAAACTTACCCCTCATTTATTATTAAAAAAGTTTATTCCTTTGATCTAAATTAATTTACTAAAATAGATATAAATTCTCTGTGCTAGATAATATTTTCAAATGTAACTTCCTTGTCTTACAATAACCTCATTTGAGACAGGAATATAATAGATGCATTATTAAAATGCCTGCTCTTTCTACAATCTAATGGTTTTCAAAATGACTTAGTCAATCAGTAAATACTTATATCAAAAGTTACTGAGACCAGGGACTTCCCTGCTGGTCCAGTGGGTAACATTCTGTGCTCCCCATGCAGGGGGTCCGGGTTCAATACCTGGTCAGGGAACTAGATCCTGCATGCATGCTGCAACTAAGAGTCCACATGCTGCAACTAAGATTCCGCATGCCACAACTAAGTAGTCTGCATGCCACAACTAAGACCCAGTGCAGCCAAATAAATAAATATTAACAAAAAAGTTACTGAGACCAGTGGTTTTTAAATTGTAGTTCTTGGAGTTTGGGGATTTTGTCAAGGACACTTAGAGTTTATGAAAGAGCGGAGGATACAAATAATCAAAGCCACACTTATTTTGTATTTCATAAAGTTATTGGGATTACATGTAAAATTTTGTTTGAAAGATGGGATATGTTCTATTAAACATCTGGATGTCACTGACTATACAGACGCTTTTCAAATGTAGAGGTTAATAATAATAGTAATAATGCACATTGAGCATTCATTAAATACCAGGCACTGTTTGAGTGCTTAAGAGGAACTAAGTTATTTCATCCTAACATCAATCCAATGATCATTATCTCAATTTTACAGACGTAGAAATCAAGGCACAGAAACATTAAATATCTGTCCCAGTTAGTAAATGAAAGAACAATAATCAAACTCAGGCTGTTTAACTCCAGTACGTTCACTCTTACCCACAACACTAATTCACTTTCTTAGGACCTCCTTAGAATAGAAAAATGGACAATCTTAAAAGTCAGAAAAAAAGAGACAAAATAGACTAAATGAAGTTTCTGATCAGAAAAGCAGCAATACAAAAGTGGTATTAAAAATATTCATCTGGTAATTAAAGTAAAATAAATAACAGGAGATAACTTTGGGTATTTGGAATCATTCATTTATTAATGAATATTAATTGAGCTAGTTATCATCCTTTGTGATTAGGCTACATTAATGAACAAAGCATAAAGAAAATTCTGCCCCCTTGGACTTTCTAATGGATCCAGAGACTAGTTACCTTGGCCCAAAGACCTGGCCTAGGAGGATAGCAAGGAGCCTACAGAGTGTTAGTTGAAAAAACATTCAAATTTTTTTGTATCTAAAGGCTATGGCAGAGATAGAAGAATGAGAAAATCAGAAAGCGGGACTAGGTTTGGAGAGAAAAATGATTTTGAATAGCTATCTTTCAAGGAATAGCAAGACATCCATTTATGAATATTTAGAAGGCAATTAGCAATACAAAGTTGGGGCTTTAGTGAGAGTACATTACATGGATACCATAGCCATTTCCCACTGAGGTAATAGCCAATCCAATGGTAGGTTTTAGCTGGAACCATAAAATTGAATCAATAGTCTGATAGAGGAGAACCAGCACACAAAATACAGAAGTATGGTGAATTCCCAAAATAATGGAATGGGAAAAATCAAAAAGAAGCACTCAAAGTAACAAACTGATTTGCTAAATATGTAAAAAGAGTAACAGGTAGTACGTAGTCAACACAATTACAGCAAAAAGATAAGAGTCATCTGTGAGGAGCAAAAAATCAAAAGCAATTGAGATTTTAAAGTAAATGAGACAAGAAAAACCTTTGAATTTGGAAATTATAAAGCCACTACTGATGTGGAAAATAAAATCTTGGTGCAATGTGGAATGAAAGCAGGGTGAAAAGAGAACATAAAGAGTTCGTATATGTCATTTGTTTTGCACATATAGTACAAGGAAGGGGAGGAGTAGACCATTAGGAAGAAGGGCATGCTTCATTTTGGTGGTAACTGCATCAAGAACACTACAGGATTTTGAAACCACAAATCAGCTGATGATTAGAGAAAACTTTACTTAGCTTTGGAAAAGCTGTGCTTCAAATAGCTTACGGATAGCCCAACTAATTCCTTAGTCTTTCCACTACTATATGCTACTTCCAATAGAGTAATACAAACCTGTCACTTGTTTTTAATAATGCTTGCTCATTTCCCCAGCAGTTTTCTCTTAATCTTCTATCTTTGACTTCCTTGCCTTAGCTTACAGTAACATTATTTATTTATTTATTTTTTTTTTTTGCGGTACACGGGCCTCTCACTGTTGTGGCCTCTCCCGTTGCGGGGCACAGGCTCCGGACGCGCAGGCTCAGCTGCCGTGGCTCACAGGCCCAGCCACTCCGCGGCATGTGGGATCCTCCCGGACCGGGGCACGAACCCACGTCCTCTGCATCAGCAGGCGGACTCTCAACCACTGCGCCTCCAGGGAAGCCCCGAAAATAAAGTTTTATATAGTCTAATTGTGTCCTTCGATACTGAAAACTATTATTAGTGACAATGTTGAATTTTACCTGAGCCCTCGAATCCTGGAAAACAGCAAAAGTTAAGATATCTCTCTGCCCTTTGTTTGTGGAAAACAGCTTATTCCTAAGAACCACCACAGATGCCTCCTCTTGTTTACCTATGGCAATGCTAGACAAAGATATTCCAAATTGCCATTTTTTTTGTCTCATAAATTATCATCTGAAGTGTTTATTCCTACTAATCAATTGGAACAAACTGCTTATTAATCAAACTGTAAAGTTTCACTCCTTCCTCCAGGCTCCAGAACTCTGACTCACTGTCAGACTGAGTCAACATATAATCTCTCCTAAGAACAGGCTGACCTCAGGGTAAAATATTCTCTGATCTACCATCCACTCAAGCTACTCTTTTATCCCATTTTCCCTCACCCTACCCTTAATACCCCTGTTACTTCCTCTCAAGAGAAGAAAAACCCCTTTTGATTAACCACTGAGAGGCTTGCAGATCGTAGGGTCACAGCATTCTCCCTAATGCAATAGTTCTCCTCCCCCAATTGCAATACACCCCTCCTCACACTTACCCTTTAGAGTAAAGTTTCTCCTTATTATGCTGGTATTGTTTGGTTTTTTTTTAGTTCACATTGGCAACTGAGAGAAGAAGTAAATATTGCTGCATCTGGATATATGTGATAATGGGGGATTGAAAACTCTAAAATTTTTAATTGATTTTTATTGGAGTATAGTTCTTTTACAATGTTGTGTTAGTTTCTTGCTGTACAGCAAAGTGAATCAGTCATACATATACATATATCTGCTCTTTTTTAGATTTCCTTCCCATTTAGGTCACCACAGAGCACTGAGTAGAGTTCCCTGTGATATACAGTAGGTTCTCATTAGTTACCTATTTTATACATAGTAGTTATATATGTCAGTCCCAATCTCCCAATTCATCCCACCCACCCCTTCCCCCCTTGGTAACCGTAAGGTTGTTCTCTACATCTGTGACTCTATTTCTGCTTTGCAAATAAGTTAATCTCTACCATTTTTCTAGATTCCACACATAAATGTAACTATATACAATATTTGTTTTTCTCTGTCTGACTTACTTCACTCTGTATGACAATCTCTAGCTCCAACCACATCTCTGCAAATGGCACTATTTCATTCCTTTTTATGGCTGAGTAATATTCCATTGTATATATGTACCACATCTTCTTTATCCATTCTTCTGCTGATGGACATTTAGGTTCCTTCCATGTGCTGGCTATTATAAAGAGTGCTGCAGTGAACACTGGGGTGCATCCATCCTTTAGAATTATGGTTTTCTCCGGATATATGCCTAGGAGTGGGATTGCTAGGTCATATGGTAGCTCTATCTTTAGTTTTTTAAGGAACCTCCATACTGTTCTCCATAGTGGCTATACCAATTTACAGTTCCACCAGCAGTGTAGGAGGGTTCCCTTTTCTCCACACCCTCTCCAGCATTTATTGTCTGTAGATTTTTTGATGATGGCCATTCTGACTGGTATGAGGTGATACCTCACTGTCATTTTGATTTGCATTTCTCTAATGCTTAGTGATGTTGAGCATCTTTTCATGTGTTTGTTGGCCACCTGTATGTCTTCTTTGGAGAAATGTCTATTTAGGTCTTCCACCCATTTTTTGATTGGGTTGTTTGACTTTTTGATATTGAGCTGAATGAGCTGTTTGTATATTTTGGAGATTAATCCCTTGTCAGTTGCTTTGTTTGCAAATATTTTCTCCCATTCCGAGGGTTGTCTTTTCATTTTGTTTATGGTTTCCTTTGCTGTGCAAAAGCTTTTAAGTTTCATTAGGTCCCATTTATTTATTTTTGTTTTTATTTTCATTACTTTAGGTGGTGGGTCGAAAAAGATCTTGCTGTGGAAAACTGTAAATATTAAATGATTTGGTTCATTCAGTGAATTGTGAGTGTTAATGAATACATTAAACAGTCCACAAAGAGAGAGTCCTTTAAGCATCTGCTGTGTGCTAGGGTTTCCTCTACTAGGCCACAATTAGAAAAATCTGTTTGCTCAAAAAGCACATAGGTCAGTACAGAAGACTAACATAAAACCATCATGAGATGCACTGATAGAAATGTACACAAAGTGCTATGTTTACATTTGATAAAGTCATTTACTATGAGTGCCTAGGGCCTATGGCAGGAAAATGATATGACCAGAAAAGTTTTATAGTAAAGGTGGTATCTGAGAAGAGCATCAAAGAATAAACACGACTTTGTCAGACGAACAAACTGTGAAGAATCTGTATTTGGCATTGGGAACAAAGTGATCACAAAAAGCCCAAGTAATACCATGGTTCCTCTGGAGAGCAAAAGTAGTTGGAACTGACTCAACTGTAGCTCACATATGTAAGACAACTGAAGGGGAGCTGGAAAGATGAGCAGATACAAAGCAGCACAGCCTTTTACAACTATGAAGGTTGGGGGCTGCACAATTCCAGGGGGTACCATTCATAATAATGTCAATGTGAATGACACATGCTGGAGTTGTGTACAGCCCTGAGCAAGACCTCTGAGCAGGTACCAAATTAGTAGAGTATTTTTATGCCAAGTGTGTAAGTTAGGATGCTTTTGGTAGCAAAAAATGGAAACCAAATCTGTCTGTCCTCAACTTTAAGAGGATTTTGGAAAAAACATCAGGGCTCATGTAACAGAGGAGAACCCTATGGGGCCTTCCTAGGATAGACCCCTCCCCCATATCCTCTACTTTAGCTCCTCTCTGAAGTACATAGATCACAGTATTTGATGCACATTTCCTGCTTTACAGATGCTAAAACCCCCACCAAATGGAAGGTTAACTACTTACTGACCATGAGCACATAGCCCCCAGGCCTACTGGAGCCAAAGAATTGATGACCTTAACCCCTGGGACACTGTCCTGTAACCTCACCATCAACCAGAGAACTGTGCACTAACTGATCACATACCTTGGGACTCCCATCCCTCACCTTGCCTTTAAAAACACTTTGCTGAAACCCATCAGGAAAATGAGGCTTTTTGAGTACTAGCTGTCCTGGACTCTTTGTATGGCGCCTTACAATAAAACACTGCACTTTCTTTCACCACAACCCAGTGTCAGTAGATTGGGTTTACTGCATGTGGATAAGTGGACCCAAGTTTGCTTCAGTGACACTCACGGTACTGCTATGGGGCTTTTGCACAGCAATGGAAACCATAAACAAGACGAAAAGACAACCCTCAGAATGGGAGAAAATATTTGCAAATGAAGCAACTGACAAAGGATTCATCTCCAAAATTTGCAAGTAGCTCACGCAGCTCAATATCAAAGAAACAAACAACCCAATCCAAAAATGGGCAGAAGACCTAAATAGACGTTTCTCCAAAGAAGACATACAGATTGCCAACAAACACATGAAAGGATGTTCAGCATGACTAATCATTAGAGAAATGCAAATCAAAACCACAGTGAGGTATCACCTCACACCGGTCAGAATGGCCATCATCAAAAAATCTACAGACAATAAATGCTGGAGAGGGTGTGGAGAAAAGGGAACCTCCTACACTGTTGGTGGGACTGTAAATTGGTATAGCCACTATGGAGAACAGTATGGAGGTTCCTTAAAAAACTAAAAAAGAGAACTACCATACGACCCAGCAATCCCACTACTGGACATATACACTGAGAAAGCCATAATTCAAAAAGAATCACGGACCACAATGTTCATTGCAGCTGTATTTACAATAGCCAGGACATGGAAGCAACCTAAATGTCCATCAACAGATGAAATGGATAAAGAAGATGTGGCACATATATACAATGGAATATTACTCAGCCATAAAAAGAAACGAAATTGAGTTATTTGTAGTGAGGTGGATGGACCTAGAGTCTGTCATACAGAGTGAAGTAAGTCAGAAAGAGAAAAACAAATACTGTATGCTAACACATATACATGGAATCTAAAAAAAAAAAAAGGTTCTGATGAACCTAGGAGCAGGACAGGAATACACACAAAGACATAGAGAATGGACTTGAGGACACAAGGAAGGGGGAAGGTTAGGCTGGGACGATGTGAGAGAGTAGCATGGACATATATACACTACCAAATATAAAAAAATAGAGAGCTAGTGGGAAGCAGCCGCATAGCACAGGGAGATCAGCTGGGTGCTTTGTGACCACCTAGAGGCGTGGAATAGGGAGGGTGGGAGGGAGATGCAAGAGGGAGGGGATATGGGGATATATGTATACATATAGCTGATTCACTTTGTTATACAGCAGAAACTAACACACCATTGTAAAGCAATTATACGCCAATAAAGATGTTTAAAAAAAAGAAAAAGAAAAGAATGGAGGGTTTGTAAAGAAAAGGGAAAAGCCAGAAAGTGCTGGATATAATTGAGGATTTCTGCATTAGAGATTCTGCAGCACTGAAGTACAAGAAAATTGAGTAGGGGGATGAAGATTTAAGAATGTTCAACTTTTTATGAATTTAATTCCTTTCACCTTTTTTTTAATGAGTAACGGTTACAATTTGAATTCCTTTATAAATTACTTTTGGGTGATTAACTGTGTTTTTTAAAATGCATCTCTGTACAAAGACTCTCTCTGAAATTTATTACGGTGGCCTAAATAAATTAATACATCTTGAAGGTCTTAGTGGTAAATCACCATGTTTAATTCCAAGAGAATTTCAAAGGTAAAGAAAATTAGTTTCAAAAATGTTTTCAACAAGTTGAAATTTATGAAAAAAATTGAAAGATGAGCAGCTATGGGCATACCACCTTATTTTAGCTGATGAACTAATGAATATAGACTTCACACATTTTCAAAGTACTGAACTGCCTTTTCTTCTGTAGCAATCCTCAACCTATACCAGGTTAAAAAACCTAATAATCTTAAATCATGATTTCTTCCCTAAAATCCCCTTTCTACTCATTTATAAATCCTCCTTAACATTGTTTTTTTCCTATTGTATTTCTTAGCATTGATTACTTCATGTATTTGATGTACAAATGTACTGAACACTTACAATATGTACAAGATACTTTTTTTTAAAGCTACATGTTAGTTGACTCTTTTGTGCTTGGCACTGGAAGATACACTGTTGGAAGATTCAGCCCCTGCACTCAATTTTCTCACAGGTTAAAGAAGATTCAGACAAGTAAATCCACAATTCAACACTCTGTTATAAAAGGTATGAGAAAGGGTTGCCCAGGGGGTTTTGATTGTAAAGAGCAGGAGAAACTATCTTTTCCTGGGTATGGGAGGATTCCTAGAGGAGATGTTACCTGAGAAAAGGAAGATGAAAAGAAATTGCCAGGTGAATAAGGGATATTTTTTAGCTTTTATTTCTATTCAATTCTCACACAAAAAGAAAAACTCAAAAAATAAATGAAGGTATATGACTCTCAGAGCTCCTTAGGCTCTTTGGTATCTATATTTGTAGCTGGAGATACATGTGCCACAATTATGTTCTAAGTTAAGGGAGTCTGCGTGTGTCATGCATCAAGCATGTAGCGCAAGCTCATGTTAATAAAAATAGCCAGTCAGGCATAATCAAGGTAGAAAAGCAACAACTCACTACATATTCACTGATAACTTTCCTCTAGTCCCCTCTCCTGTGTTCCTTTCACCCACCCAAATGTTTTGGTGTGTAAGCTTTCCTCTCAAGACAATGGAGTCCACAGCATAGCCATCACAAGTTTGAGTGTTGAACAATAAGTGAGATCCCTAGTGAATAATTATACCCAGTTGGAGAAGACTAAACAGTGCTTCGAGCCAGGTGAGAGAAATAGCATTTGGCTTATCTGCTCTGAAATAATATCTGAAAGACTCAATCCATAAAGTTTCCATATGGTTGAAAGCAAGTTGAAGAGTGAACCCTGGGTCTTAACAGTGTGTGTGTGTGTGTGTGTGTGTCTGTGTGTGTGTGTGTGTGTGTGTTTTGATTCATCAAATGTTAGGGAGAAACATTTTATGATAGAAAGAGCATTGGCCTCAGAGGCATGGGTTTAAAGTTCTATATCTGTCACTCTCTTGCCAGGAGGCTTTTTTAAAAGCTCATTTAATGACTCAGTTAATGCTTTTTTACATTTGAAAAAGAATGAGCCTTTTTCAAACTTTAAAGTTTGATGATTTTATGGTCACTTTTAGTTGCGGCTTTTTAAGACTCCCCATCTAAATAAACTCTTAGGCTCCATGACGTGTGCCCAACCTAGACATCCCGAAGGGCCTTTGAAATCCTGGCCTGCTTTCAGCCAACTTTATCATTTATATCAGCTGATTTGTTACTTGATAAAAATGTTCAGGATAATACAGTCACTTTTTTAAATGCTGTAGAAAAGAACACTTCAGAAACAGATTAGAACAGCCATGATAATGGACCAGAGTCCTGAGCCATTGAGCTGAGAATTCTATCTCCCCCTGCATGAGAGGCAGGTCGTTACCCTCTACAGCATCTGAAGTTGGGGATTTGCTTCCTACCCCCCTAACTCTGGTAACAGCTTCCCATCAGCTTACCATCTGTGAATGAATCTGGACCTGCAGATTTATAGTCTCAGTTGGTACCGTGTCTTAGGATGTGGAGGACAGCTTGCTTTATTTTTCCCTAATGCTGCTTCTTCTCAATCTTAAGAGCTAACTCAAGATTTAGTGAATAATCTATACACACGTTACATGAGCTACTCAGATTCCCTCCCACATCGTGTCTTCCAGACTGAGGAGTTCTTCCAACTGCCTATTCTCAAACCCCTAACCTCACCCTCACCCTCAGCTGAGGACCTGCTTCCTCAGTTGCAATGGAAGGGGGAGGCTTCTGGAAGCCTTCCAGTGCCAAAGGATGCAGGGGAGACGGGTTTGTGCTCTGGTCCAGGAGGATCCCACATGCCGTGGATCGGCTGGGCCCTTGAGCCATGGCTGCTGAGCCTGCACGTCTGGAGCCTGTGCTCCGCGGCGGGAGAGGCCACAACAGTGAGAGGCCCGCGTACAGCAGAAAACAAAAACAAAAAGAAAAACAAAAACAAGAAAGTATTGGGGCAGTAAGACAGGCAGTGGACATGAACAGGCCCTTCATATAAAAACAGAAAGACACCAGTCTGAAAAGACCACAGAATGAAGGACTCCCAATTACGTGACATTCTGGAAAGGGCAAAAATACACAGACAGTAACAAGACCAGCAGCTGTCGGGGGCTTGGGGACACTCGGCGGGTGAACAGGTGGCCCCCAGGGATGTTTCGGGCAGTGAAATGGTCCTGGGTGGCACTGCAGTGGTGGCTGCAGGTCATCACGCCTGTCCAAACCTGAACAGTAGGACACAGAGAGTGAGCCTTAATATAAACTACAGACTCCAGGGGAGAATTAGGTGTCAGTGCGGATCCATCACTGAGATGACGCGCCACACAGGCGAGACATGTTACCAAGGGAGGGAACCCAGAGGGACGGGCGTAGGGAACTGCTGTCTGCTCGACTCTCCTGGAACCCTAAAAGTGCTCTAAACACTGTCTACCAATTAAAAAGAAGAAACAGCTTCTAAGCACGTGAAAATACTCTCAACCTCATTCACGAGTCAGAAAGCCCCAAGGGAACGTCCATACTGCTTACCGGGGCCTAGGATGAGCGGGAACACGCCGCGGCCTCACCCCTTCCTGTCGGGCATCGCGCTGGAGCCCAGAGTCCCCCTGACTTGACCCACCGCACCCCACCCCACGTTTCATGCCGTCCACAGTCTCTACACATGACATCTTTTGATCAGATGACTCACTGTCCCAATTACAAGGTTTCAGTTTCTCCACAGGAAGAAACCAAAACCAGCACAGAGGGGAGGCTCTTCAGTCAACCTCAGGGTCTGCCTGCCTTCACGTCCCGCTCTTCCTGACGGGAGGCCCACATCCTAAGGAGGGAGGTCCTTACCAGCACCTCAGGAGCCTCATCCAGTCCACCTCACGCTGCTCTGAGAGCCTCGCCAACCTCTGCAGCTACCCAAGTCCTGGTCACTTCAGGGCCGTCCCCCTTCCCCGAGTCACTGAGCCACGTGCTCTGACAATGCATTTAAAACCAGGCTCTCGGACTTCCCTGGTGGCACACTGGTTAAGAATCCGCCTGCCAATGGTGGGCACACGGGTTGGAACCCTGGTCCGGGAAGATCCCACGTGCTGCGGAGCAACTAAGCTCGTGCGCCACAACTACTGAGCCTGCGCTCTAGAGCCCGCGCGCCACAACTACTGAGCCCGGGACCCGCAACTACTGAAGCCCGCATGCCTAGAAGCCATGCTCCGCAATAAGAGAAGCCACCGCAATGAGAAGCCCGCTCACCGCCACGAAGAGTAGCGCCTGCTCGCCGCAACTAGAGAACAAAGCCCGCACGCAGCAACAGAGACCCAACACAGCCAAAACTGAATAAGTTAAATGTAAACAAATAAAAAAATTAAATGAATAAATAAATAAATAAATAAATAAAAGCAGGCTCTGCTTTGTCAGCACTCTGGAGTTCCCTACGTATCGACGGGCAGGATTCCCGTCCTCTCCTGTAATTACGTCTGTGAAGTGCCCTTCCCGAGGAGAACAGAAGCTCCTGGAAGTAGGGAATTGCTTCTTAAGATCACATGCACAACCTGAAGACATTTGATGTTTATGTCAAAGATAAAAGACAGAACACTAGATGGTGTGAAGGGTCCTCGAGGCCAAGAGCCAGGCAAGCAGGACACTTCCTCTGGGGACCCTTCCATCAGCAGAGCAGAAAATGTCCGTGGCCAGAACTGGCACTCAATTCGCTTTGAACTGAGAAGCACCCATGTAATTACATAGGCTCCCCAAAGAGTAATTACTCCCACATTTAAGAAAGGAGATGGCTTTTCAGGCAGGGAAGGCAAGTACAGTCTTCCCAGCTGGCTGGACTGTGTGTGCTGATGGTCACGATGGAGCTGGGCCCCAGAGCTCTGCTCTCCCCTCAAACCCCCAACCTCACCCTCACCCTCAGCTGAGGAGCTGCTTCCCTGAGAACAGAGAAGCCATCGGAGGGCTTCCCCACCTGCAACCCAGCTCTGCCATCCCCCCCCCACTCCAGGACCCTGGCCCGCAGCTCTCCCCTCCCCCACACGCATCTACTGGATCATTCCCACTGTTATTTCTCCTATCACAACACAACACAACACAACACAACATCCTCCCCGGACCTCAGCTCCTACCCCAGCTACTGTGCAGTTTCTATTTTCCCCATCACAGCAAAATGTCTTGAAAAAGTTGGGACCAGAACAAACCCAGTTCTCCCACTCCTCTCTCCTAAGCCTCTCCGATCAGGATTTCACCTCACAGATCCATCCAAACGCATCATCGGCGAGGTACGACCTCCCCCCAGTGCTGGGCTCGATGGTTAATGGCTCCGCGGAACGGCAACCTCGTTTGTCCAGTCACCCAGGGAACCTCTAAAGTGCTTCCCACATGCAGACAAAACGCTGTGATTAATATTTTAGGAGAAATACTCAGCGTGGAGAATACACTTGAGCTGCTGGAGGAAAGAGGTAGCGGCACAGAAAAAAAGTTTCTGTAACTACAGGAATGAACAGATAAGCTGTTTTAATGGTAGCAAGTATGGGATGAAGGAGAACGAATAAAAACCATTTAGAAGACGACATTAACAAGCCTCACACTACAACGTGGTAACAGAGGATGGAGAAGGACTTTAGAAGGAACTCATTTTTCTGGGTAGGTGACAGGCTGGATGATGCAACCATGAGCCGCCAGGGACAACAGCTCAAGGCAAGGGGCAGGGGAGCTGTAAATAATCATTTCTGGATCTACTGGATCTAGTCATCCGAGGTGCCCTTTGGACAAACTCCATAGAGATGCTGGCAAGTGGCTGGACAGAGGCATCTGTCTGGTCCAGGTGGGAGAACTGACAGAGTTGGAGGTGAAAAGCGCCAGAGGGTGAGATCAGACGGGGTGGAGAGTCATGGACCAAGGGTGAAAAGACAACACACACAGAGGGCGGAGGAAAGAATCAGTCAGGAAGACAGCAAGGAGAGATCTGTCACAGAAACCCACAGAGCAGACTCTGCAGATGGCAAGGCGACAGTGGTCTGAAGTGACGACTGGCAAATCTCCACTGCTTTGTATGCTGGATGCCAGGTCACCTCAACCGGATCAGGTTCCGTGGAGGGGCAGAACCAAGACCGCAGGCTGCACGATACAATTCAGCTGGGAAACAAGGAATCTTTGCCAGAGACCTCACTGCATGGTGTGTAACGCGAACCTCTGAGATTGTAAGAGACAAAGAGCGAAATTTACTGGAAGGGTGACAAGGCTGTTCTTCCAGATGATCCTCATTGCATCCCTCGACTGAGCACTGAAAACAATGTACCTATGTGACAACGGTGTTCTACTGAACCGACAAGTTATATGCACTGAGTGCTCCCTGGACAGCACGCTCTCGGCTTACAGGAAGCACAAGGAAGGCACCAATGTCAACACGTTAGGGGCTGTCGCTCAGGAAGGCTCGCGGCCTACAGCGGGATCCTCAGGGAAACCTTTTAACGCCCGAGAACAAAAGTGCTTCAGCAGGACCATGTAAGTCGAGCAAGGGATGGTGTTTTGCCACCAATGTCAAGAACACGAGGCTTGTACTGTGGCTCTAAGGATCGTGGGATCTACACGTAGGACTTGCCAGAAACACTTGGTGCTGACCTGCTCCTCTACGCTTTGTCTAACCACATCTTTTACCTACTCCTACTTTCCCATTTTAACTTTTGAACTATTCGCCTCCCAAGGTGCTATCACAAAGGAACAGCAGCAGATAAATACGAAAACAGCAAAACTCACCAGAGGCTGATTCATTTTCCGCTGCTCTTGGAACAACGTGCAGGACTGTGACAGTGGAGGCGGACCTGGAGAAGGAAAACGCAGGCAGTGAAGCTACGACTGAAGCGGCTCGGGGTGCACAAGCACCTGCCCCGCGCTCCACAGGAGACACCTGTGGGAGACCCGTCCTTTCACCTTCAGAAGGGCCTGTGAGAATAAGGAGGGAGCAACCACCCTCAGGTCTGTAACTCCCACGTGACTGTAGTACCTAAGGGGATACTTTATTTTTCCGTAGCGAGTGTACATTGAATCTTATTAAAATAAACCTCCGTCATTAAATATGAAATTTAAAAGCGCTTATAGTTTATCTCTTCCAAGTCTGTTAACAACTTAGATCAGAACATCCACAGGATACCCAGAATAAAGGGACACACTCAGGTGCCTTTCAGTCTTGCAATGATTTGTACAAACTTTACAAACTTACGTGCGACGCTCAAAAACATCTTTTATTAAAACTGACTTTAAGTGGACAGAACACCTGCCCTAGGAGTCTGGAGTCCTGTGAGCGACCCCACGTGCACACCCGGTGAGGATCTAGGACAAGTCATCTCCTTCCTCAGGCCCCATCGCTTCCTTCCTCACCCGAGGCAGCAGGACAGCAGCCCTGCAGACTCATCCTGCACCGATTACACTGGGCGACTCCACAGGGCACAACCCAGGGGGGCGGCGGACGCTTACATTAGACAGCCAAGGTGCTGACGCGCCTTGAGACACATGCGCGAGATGCCGAGACGGCGACAGGAGGGGGAGGAGGTGGATCGGGGTTGGACGGAGGGGAGGACGCGGCACGTCCCGGCCGAGCCTGTGGACCCTGCTCCCCCAGGACACCCGGAGCTCACAAGTCCCAGGGGAGCCCCATCCGGAGCAGCCAGCCCTGTCCTCCAGCCCGGCCCCTCCACCTCCGGGAAGCAGTTAAACCCTCCCGGTGGCTCTACTGCGGGCCCTGGGGCGGGCAAAGCCAAGCCCCGGGGCGGGCCAAGCCCCGCTCTCCCAAGCCCCGCTCTCCCAAGCCCTGCTCTCCAAGGGCCGCAGGCTCCACAACCGCCTGCAGGCCTGCAGACGCAACACCTACCCCGTGGGCACTCGCTCACCGGCCCCGGGCTCCCGAGGCTCCGGTCCGGGGGCTGCTCCTCGGGCGCGCTCCTCTCTCGGGGTCTCTATTTTTAAAATATTTATAAGTAACCCATTTTGTAGAAAACACCTATCTTCCATCATCAGAATTATGACACTTTATACTTTCATTCCAGCCTAACTTTTATACTCTATTTTCTACCATTTGGCAACTTATACCCTACGCTCTAGTCAAACAAAAATCTCCTTTACAATCACTGAAATATACTGTGTTGGTTCTCAAGTCCAGGATGTTCCTTCTGCCTGGTATGCCCCTGACCTTCTCTCCACGTGGAACATACCTACTGACATTCAAAACCTAATTCCAAGACCCCCTCATTGTTGGCATTCTCTTTAATATCCCCTAGAAGGGTTACTGACTCCGAGTTCTATTTTACAAATTTATATTTTTATGATTTATTTAATAGCCTATCTCTATTCGATTGTAATGAGTTGTTCATGCATCTCTCACACTCTCTTTTGAGTTCCTCTGGCCTTTATTTTTTCTTTTATCTCTTACCCATAAGCACAGTGCTTGCCCCATAGTACGTGCTCAACGTGTTGGCTGAGTGAAAAAAGACACCTTTTAGCTCTAATCATTTGTGAAATTTCATTTAAAATGACAGCAGATCACCCTTTGTTTCCTAACTTAATTTCTAGTACTATAGAATGTACACTCAGAACACGGTCAGTGGCCTACAGGAACAGTGTTCTCACTGGACTGCATGCATATAGTCAACCCCCTTATAACTTTCTCTGGCATACAACTGCCAGACATGTTATTAAGAAAAAAAAAACAAAAAAAGATGTACCAACCCCTCACCTATTAGAAAACTTCCAGAAGCTCTCCATTCCTTATGGTATCTTTTCTACTTGATTTTTCAAATACCTCTGTCTTACTTAATCTATTCAGAACTGCCTTTTCTACCTTTGGCTTTCATTTTCAATTTCATTCATATCATTATCTGCACTTACCCATAGAACCTAAGCATATTTCAGTGTCTTATGCAAGTTTCCTCACTAGAGGTCAAAGGGGCAAGGACTATTGTGATAAAATATTAAATAAATAGACGATAGAACTTTGTTCTATTCGTCTGGGAAAATTACTACCTGAAACAAAATAATTCTGGAAACTGAAGGGATCAGACCAGTCAGCTTTGTTTACTTCAGACTCAAATCAATGTCTTGTCCTTACCTGAGCTCTGGTTACATTTAGAAAAAAGTACTGTAAATACAGTGAATGAGCAAGGCCACTATCTGAGACATGTCTGGGTCCTCAGTATAGTAACTGGGGGAATGGTAAGCGTTGGTCAATGTTTGCTGATTGATGACTCAATAGATCTGGTTAAGCCTCACCATCAGAATTCCAGATTTTTTAACAAGCTTCTCAGTCTTTTCAACCCAAAGAAAAAACTAAAGAAAACCAGATGACAAGCATTTCAAATTGTAAAATATCCTGGTTGTCAAATTTAAATAGGGATATCCTGTGCAATGGAGAGGCTGGCTGGTGCCAATTTCACATTTTGTTCTCTAGTGTCCGGACGAAGCCTGCTCTGCCAGTGAGCTGACAGGTCGAGAGCACTCCAGCTTCCACAGACACCCGAGAACTTTCTATTTTTCATGGTGTTCCTGCCTTACCTAAGGGAAGGACTGTATTCACAGTGAAAAGAGTTATGATTAATCACCAATAGAGAGATTCTTCCACTTTCTGGGTGCCCACGTTAAAAGCCTGGTATAGTCAACACTCCCTCTAACACAGATCGTGTATTGAAATGAGAAAACTATCACCTAATATGGCCAGAGAGATGAAGGGACTTGGCCCAGCTGAGCCCAGGAGACACCTCTAATTCAAAACCTCAACCATTAACATAGTGATTGTGATCAAGGAGACTTGCAGCACGTAAGAGATTCAAAAAGCATATTAATCCACCTCCGGCAACACTGCCAGTTTAAAAGAACGATTAACCTTCTCTCCCACTTGATTCAACCTGGCTGTGTATTATACCACTCTAAATGCTAGCAGACTCTATGCTTATGGCTTCCATTAGGTAGCACTTAGTATACACGAAAACTTTCTTCAAGAAGTAATTACTTTTGAAACCATAAACATTTCAGTTGGGAAAAGAGAAAAAGAAAGGAGGTGCAAGTAAAAGGAACTAGGAAAAAATAAGAAAATACCCTCAAATATAAACATGTTGATTCAAAAAATAATTTAAAGGGGATTTAAACGATACTAGGTGAGCATTTATTCTGTTTCTGCTTTAAATAAAGCATTCTGTTTTATTTGTTAGGTGTTGTACTTGTTTAGTATCTAATGTCTGTTAAAAACCTCTCGAAAGAGATGTATTCATTCTGGTATCCTAAGCACCTATCTGGATGAACAGCACAAGCAATGGGAAGTCATGGGGCATAATGGACCTTGCAAAGGCTCTGGAATCCATCTCTTACTTATGGTCTTTGAGACTCAGGCTCCTCCTCTATGTAGTGTGCATAAAACTTAGTGGAGATAGAACACTAGGGACACAGAAGGTCAAAGCAGGTATTTACTATGACTTTTCAAATATCTTCCTTTAGGAAAACAAATATATTTTATTTGCAATGAGGCTTTCTTGTGAATTTTATTCTTCTAAAGAAAAATATTTTTAGTGAACAATTCATTCGTTTGCCTCCCTGTGCTACTTTATTGACAATACTCAGGTAGGGGTGGTTTTCTCTCAAGCAGTTAACTCCATGTGATTTGTATTTCAGACCTTCCTAAAAGCATGTTTTCCTGCTCTTTCTTTCTACCCCATCCCAGCTCTACTTAAAATATTGTGATCCTCTATTAAAATGCACAGAACCCTGGGAAAATAAGGAGAAGCAAAATGTTTGTCACTGCCAGCTCTGGTATGCATATATCAGAGAATAAATTATAACTGATGAAGACAGAAATGGGACCCATATCTGTCTGACTTCAGAAACCAGAAGTGTAGCTACTACAAGCTGATGAATTGGAACTCAGATCAAGGCCTAGAGTGGAGAGGAGTCTTCTGATCAGAAGGGGAAGTAACACAAAGGGCAGCGTTTAATTATTTAATAATAAGTAAGAGAATGACTATGGTGTTTTTACAGAACAGGATATAATATTGAAATAAAACCCCCCAAAGTGACACAGAAACATAATGCAATCCTCTTAAGCTACAACCCTTCCTAAACCAAACCATACCATTCTCTTCACACAGCCTGGAAAGTCAAAAGAAAGGGGATACTGATCTGCATCACACTGGCATTAGAAGCAGATCTACTTTTAATGAAGTTTTACTTCATGGACTGAAGTTTCCCCCCCAAAAGGGTAAGCTTTCTTCTCAAGAAACATCACTGTGTAATAATCAAGGAGCCAGGGATGGTGATATTAATTGTTCTAAGTACAGGGATTTGTTTTGCAGAAAAAAGTACCAATCAGAAAGAGAACTGACCAATAATTACTTAACAAAACTGCTTCAGAAGTAGATTTCTAAATCTACTTTTAGATTAATTGATAGTTAGGAAAATCTTACTAAGTTTATTCATTTAGAGGAAATCTGTGCAAGCCTCTGAAACCAAGAGGTATCGTATCAAAAGAGATAAGGTCACTAGACACTTATGTAAGAGCTACTTCTTCCTCAAATGGCCACCATATAGTCATTTCTATTACATTACCAAGAAGTAACAATGCACCTTTAGGAAACTAGTATGAAAGAAAAACATAATAAATTTTTTTGCAGGTGACTCTCTGATCTCATAGGTGTGTGTTAATTTTCCAAAGTTGGGACTGGATCCCGCCTTTACAAAATGCTCCTTGAAATATCACATTGAAAATCTTCTCTTTTACTCCTTACTGTAAACACTGTATATGTTTTTAAGAAGACCAATAAAAAATATGGACTATGGGGCTTCCCTGGTGGCGCAGTGGTTGAGAGTCCGCCTGCCGATGCAGGGTACATGGGTTCGTGCCCCGGTCCAGGAAGATCCCACATGCCACGGAGCGGCTGGGCCCATGAGCCAGGGCCGCTGAGCCTGCGCGTGCACAGCCTGTGCTCTGCAACGGGAAGTGCTACAGCAGTGACAGGCACGCGTACCGCAAAAAAAAAAAAAAAAAAAAATATATATATATATATATGTATATATATGTATATACATATACATATATATGTACTATGAAATTATTTTTCCAGTAGTGAAATTATGGAGAATACGACTTGCATTTCTACTGTATTCCTGCAAAAAGAGGAAGTCCTTTTCCACAAAGACTGTCATCAATGTTAACTCTGGGAGAGAAGTATTTGTAGTTGTCTCATGCTTTGTGGTGACAGACTCTCACTTTTCCCCGTCTCTATTGTGGGTAACAGGGCACACTTTGGGCTGAGAATTCACGCTGTGGTTGGAAAAGAAAGAAACGAAAAATACCCTCATTAACACTGCTCTTTAACAAGTTCATCAAATGGGCCTCAGGCATTCTAAACAGCAGCAATTAAAAAATAACTTTAGATTTCATACATTTCTTCCAGTAGGATGAAAAGCTGAGGTATGTTAACTTTAATTTTATGGTTTGGGTGAATACAGAGTTCGATTACTCCCTGTCAAAGCAGAAATCAGCCTTTTACAGGGAATAAGTGCTAATTAAGCAAAACAGAGTAAGCATGTTATATGAAGTATATTTGTTTCCCTGTGCACTTTGGCTGCACAAGCTCTAACCACAGTTTCCGGAGCGACCATCAGTGCTCCCTAAGAATGCCAATGCAGTGTTCTGTCCAGTTAGTGGGGTGCAGAGACCAGTCAGAATGCTGATGCTTTCCACAAAGGAGATGGGGCTAGGCAGGCAAATGCAATCAGGGAGTATTATCTCTGTCTTGTGTGCCTGCTACAAAACAGTGTCCTCTCAAGACTACTCTATCCCTTCTTTGCTTTATACGTGTATGTGTAAGTTTGTATATGTAAGCTTTACAAGTCTCTCATAAGAGAAAACTAAAAATGCCCAGGAAAAAGACAAAACTGCTTCAACAGAGAAAGGTCTCTCTGTTCCAGTTGAAGAGGATATAGAGTTAATAACAGGAAATATCCATCCCCTGAAACTGTATGAAACATGGATGCTTCCACAATTTACTCAAGGTCTCACTGACCAGGCTGTAATTTTAATTATTATTTCTTATGATTATGGTAGATAAAAAGTCTCAGTAGTATGCTAAAACTCTTTAACACCTGTTGACCTTTTTTCTTGATAGCTTTCCTCCTGCCAGGCTCCAGCCAACAGTAGCAGTAACAGATATCCAGATCTTAAGAGGATAGAAGTATAACGGTGCACTGAATATGGAAAGGAAGAACCAGTAATGGTTCCTATACATTCATAACGCGAATCAGCATCAAACTAAGGGAAAAAGCTTCCCCAAGAAGAAGTTGACAGCAAATAGTTTCGCCTCTTAATGCATTGAGGAAACAACTTTGAAGTTATCCGTAGCCACCGCTTCTGAAGCGACCAGTAGCTTTGCAACTATTAGTTTACTTGTATTAGATTAATTTATATTAGAGTTTATTGAATGTAATTGCTCACAAATTTTAAACCATTTTGTAGAGTAGTGTTCTGTATCTGTTTAAATGAAATGCTTTCCTAAGCTCAAGATCAGTGTTTTTATGTTGTGTAAATTATGAAATTACTGTGGAATATCTGGTAAACTTGATAGGAAACCCCAGATGTCAGCACTTTGCTGGGCAAGATTTAAAGTGGCCCACACCATTAACCCTCATCAGGAGCAGTAGTAGTGGGCTAAGTCATAAGGGCACGCCCATCCATTACATTCACCCAGGATACTGTGAGTGAGAATCAAAGGGCAGTCAGAGACCTCTATGCTCAGATTCCACTGCCAAGAAATGGCCTAAGTCAGCTCTTGTTGTTGAAGAAAATAACCCTTTAGGAATCAGACTGAATCCTATTTTAAGTTTTAGAGGAGGAAGGATACTATTTAAACATTGATGAAATGTGCCTCTCTTTTTTTTATCAGCATAGAAATTTATTTGAATTCAAAATAATATGGTTATGGGCCTCCCTGGTGGCGCAGTGGTTGAGAGTCCGCCTGCCGATGCAGGGGATACGGGTTCGTGCCCCGGTCTGGGAGGATCCCATATGCCGCGGAGCGGCTGGGCCCGTGAGCCATGGCCGCTGGGCCTGCGCGTCCGGAGCCTGTGCTCCGCAACGGGAGAGGCCACAACAGTGAGAGGCCCGCGTACTACAAAAAAAAAAAAAAATAATAATAATAATAATAATAATATGGTTATATTTAGCATAGTGTAATAATTATCTAAAGCACATATCATCGCTGGCTCTGAAACAGTTCTAAAGATGTCATTCTTTTGAAGTAAAAAATATGCAGTAAAAATGTACAAGGAAGCAAAAATATGAAAAAAACAGTTTGCTGAGTATGGGAAGTTGTTACAAGATGGGCACACCAAGATAATCGTAACAGAGTCCAAATTACATAACATGCAGCAAGGAGTTCTCTTGCTTTAACAACTCCTAGAAAATAAACCAGTAATCTCAATGCAAGAATACCACCACTGGGATAACAGGACACATTTTCTGAGGCACACAGGTAGTAATTCACTATACTTCCCCTTTCTCTAATACCTTTTCTCACACCAATTTCTTTTCTTTCCTCGAGGATAGATTTTATCCTGTTGAAAACAATTTTAGTTTTATTTGTAAAGTGGAGTAAATAATATCCTGAGTGAAGTAGGCAGCGTTTTAGCTGAAGATGCTCAGGAATCAAACTTTTGAAAAAGGCCAATCAGCTAGCTAGCTAGCAGTTACCATCAGTGGCTTGCAGAAAAAAAAAATTACAGATGATATGTTTTTTAAATAGATAAAAAGAATAAGCAGTTTAAAATGGGTGAAAAATCCCAGGATCTACTGTGACCTAGACCAGAGGTCCCTAACCTTTTGGGAACTAGGGACCAGTCTCCTGGAAGCAAATTTTTCCGGGGAGGTGGGGCGGGGTGTGTGGGGTTCAGGCGGTAATGTGAGCCATAGGGAGCGGCAGATGAAGCTTATAGCTGGCTTGCTTGAGACTCACCTCCTGCTGTGCAGCCCAGTTCCTAAGAGGCTGCGGACTGGTACCCATCCGAGGCCAAGGGGTTGGGGACCCCTGACCTAGACACTCAAAAGCAGACAGTTGACCTTTGATTAAGCCCATTTTCCTGTGGAGTGAGCCATAAGGGGCTCCAAGACACAGTTTGGTTTCAATGTTTCAGTGTTCACAGCCAGAGGGCAAACTCAGAATGTCTCCTCCTCTTGCAAAAACTGGACCGCGAATGAGAAGTCTTTTTTTGAGTAGCCCTTCACGCACGACATCCCTGCAGGTCTGATGGGCTTGACTGCCCAGAAGGATTGGGCTCTTCGTGCTGGTAGCAGAGCCTCATGCTAATCCCAGATCCTTAGCCATGAGTGTTGCTCCAAATCCGCCCTGATAGTAACCAGCCAGGTGAACTCCATCCATCACCCCAGGTGCAGGACTGTAAGTGTCACTTGACCAACATCGTCCTAAGCTCGTATTTAGGATTTTAGCCAAGAGTTCTGGGTCAAGCCCTAACCTGAGTCCCAGATTCATAGCTTCAGCAGCTCCAATCCTACGAACACCCAACAGCAAGTGTTTGCAGATCTGCGAAGCCTGGCCAGTCCCAACAGCTCCACGATGCACCACATGGGAGCCCATGCACCACAGCAGCTCAACCCCTCCCATCCTAAATGTGAGGTTGCCAGACCGAGCCGTTCCCACACCACCAGAAACAGGGGCATCCGAGAAAACTGCTCCCATTTTCTCAACTTCTTTGGCCAATTCTCTCAAAACCATAGGATCAACAGTACTGGAATCTATTAATAGTCTTTCTTCACTTTTTTTTGAATTCCATTTGCTAGAGTATAAGCTTCTAGCGCATTGATGCACTGTAATAATTCTGTCACCTTTTTCGGCTACATCCGCTGCAGAAGACACTACCGGGTTCACTTGCATCTAGAAGCTCTTTGCATGCATCAGGGAACACATCAGCAATAGTGAGTGGCTAGCCATGTTTCAAGAGCTCTTTTGCCATTGGATTCCCCACGTTGCCTACTCCAGTGAATCCAACTGGAGTCTCGGAAGATACTGACCTAGAACACAGCGCTGCAAGGCTGGCCACCGACGGCTGCCGCAGACGACTCCCTGTACCAGAGGCCGGAGGTGGCTCCACGGAGACGGAAGGAGGCTGACACGTTGCCCGCGCCCCTCCTTCCCACGGTGACCTCCTCGACTCCCGGCTCACCCACTGGCTGCTATAGGGTGCGTGGTGCGGAGGGCCGGCTCGGCTGTGGCGATTCTTAATACCTCTTTGTTACTAGGTTACACATACAATTTCACCTAGTGAGCAATTTAACAGAAGGAATTTTTTTCTACGGCATTTTTGTGGCACAGCAGATAGAAGCGAGGTCACTATTTCTTTGAAAAACTGAACTAAAAATTTATAGAAAGTCATGATTCATTCTACAAATATGCTGAGTCAAAGAAATGTGGAAATTGATGCGATGGAGGAAGAGCGCTAGACTTCCCTGAGGCTCAACTGGGACCTTTCTTCTGGTGTCAGAACATGGTTGTGTAACTCCTTTAATCCCAGTGGATTTTCCAAAAATTCCAGAATCTTCGGATTTTGGTAGCCCCTGTTTACTGCCTTTGCCCCCCCATGCCAAACCCCCACCCCACCCCGCACGCATTTATTTTTTACCAGTTGTCCTCCGGGGTGCTTTTCTTTATATAGTTATTGCAGCAGTTTGTTAGACTACTGACCCCCAGCGCAAATGCCCCTCCCCCCCCGTTTTCTCACCCTGTGTAGTTTTGTTCCACCTTGACCTGGGTTTGGTCACATAACTTGCTTTGGCCCAATGGCATATCAAGAGCTGAAGCTTGGAGAGTACTCGTGCTTTAGGGCTCGTCCTCATGGAAACCTGACATGTTAGGAAGCCTGGCTAACCTAGTGGAGCCAGCACCAATGGCCAGACATGTGAAAGCAACCAGCCCCAGACCAGCAACCAGATGATGGCAGCCTCACTAGTCACCTCAGGTGAAAGCAAGATAGATCCACCCAGGGGATCCCAGCCCATTCTGCTGATTCACAAATTGTGAGGAGACAAAGTGCCTGCTGTTTTAAACCACCAAGCATAGCAGTAGTTCATCACACAGGAAGAGATATAACTATCTTCACTGTTAGATTCTCTTCCCATTTTATACCATGTTTCCCCTCAAATGACTGTTCCTTTATCCAAGATTCTAGAAAAGAAATAACAACTGATGAGGCGGATAGAGCCTTAACATTTTTTAAAAGCTTTATAAACTTTTAAAATAACTATGTTAATAAAATCAATATTTATTTGATCACAAAATTATTTTCTTCAGTTGCCTTAAGAAGTAATGCAGAATTGTACTAAGTTTATAAATCTGGAGGCTCTAAAAATGTGTTATTCCTTGGATTCAAGTCCTAGTGTACTTTATGTGGGCATTCACGTTTGCAAAGTGATTCCAGGAAATTTGCGATTTCATTTTACAACTTTGGCCTAAGGAGTCTTATGATATTTTACCTGAGAAAAATAATATATTAATTCCACTTTCAGCTATTAAACCCATGGCTTCCTGTATTTTCTAAATTCCCTATCAGTAAAGAAGACTACGTATAGTGTACAAGACTGTCATGATTAGGAGGAAGGTAGTACAGAAAGAACCTGTCAAATTAGGCATTGCCCAGTCATGTCAGTATACTAACGTGGGGAGCCACAGGCAGCTTGAAGCCTGGAAAAAAGACAGATACAATGTAATGATTATCCTAAGGATCCAGATAATGATTCCTATGATTTTGTTTTAAATATTAATGGCAGAGGATTCTGGGGAAATGATGGTGGCTACAGAGAAGATTTTTATCCCTGAATATGCCACCCCTCCCCTAAATACACAAGCCCCCACCCCCACAAAGAAGAAAGAAAAGCATCTAGGATAGCAAGATCAAAAACCCACAGACAACATCTACAACAAGGTGTCCACATTAACTGCAACATACAGCCAGGTAGGAACAAATCAACAACAGGAAAAAGACCTACATATGTGTATCCCAAGGTGTGTGGGAGGAAGACGAGGGAAGGACTCTCTCTCTCTTTCAGGAGAGCCAAAGGTTACTATGGTTCACGAACTCACTGAGATTGAAAAACTCACTGAGAACAGCGGCAGAAACCGGGAGTGAACGTTGCAGGCTCCACTTTGCAGCTGAGTGCAAGAACTTTGAAATGTTCTGAGGATGCCAAGTGTTCTGGGGTCTGTGAAACCTTGACACCTAGCAAACCAAAGCACCATTCCAGAACAAATCCCCATACTCAACAAGGACAAGAAAGAGGAGCCCTGGGTAAATGGGCAGAGGAGGGCCGAGGAGGAAGATTTTAGAAATTTTAAGGTCATTTTTTTAAATTATGTTGTGAAAATAATAGAAGATAGTGAGCCCTGGAGTTCTGAAGCTAGAAATTATATTCTGATCTATGATTCCCTCCTAAAGTGGAAACTTATTTCACTTAAAAATGAGTGACAGAAGAGTATTCCACTCACATCCTGTAGAAAATCAGTGAGAAAAGAAAAAAGAAGGGTGAAAAGAAAGTTCCAGCAAATCCTGAAAACGTGACAGAAAGACACGTCCACAGAACAAATGAAATTTATTGCCTGATATTGCGGAAAAAGTAAAAGAAATTTTAAAAGGAATAGAAACTGGTTTTAAGAAAAACATAAAAGCAATTAGAAAAATTCAGAAATGAAGTGATTGGAGAATAGCAAGATTTGAAAAGGTGAAAAAATTCAGTAAGTAATTTGTTTAAAAAAAATCATGTCCCGAGAGAAGGTTAAACTAGAAGGAACACAAGTTTGAATAAACACAGTGGATAATGCCTCCTTGGAGAAATAGCTGATTTCAAATCCAGCATAAGAAACGAACAAGATGTTCCTGTTACACCTTGTCATACAAGAGAGCTGGGAAGAGTTCAAAGACTACTGTGGTTGTGTGGAAAGGACTCAGGAGCCAACTTGAACAGGATCCGTGAACCTAAGAGGGGACAATCTCTGCATCGATATTTATAACCACCTCACTGAAAACAACAACAAAGAAAGAAAATACCTCATTAGTCATCTTCGGAAGCTACTTTGGAGTCAACCTTTCTCTCTCCTGTTTTTTTCTTTTTTTGTAAAACTGGTAAATAAAATAAAAGAAACATTTATTCTTCCTTTCCTAATTAAACTGTAACTCAGGGCAACCAAGTAGTTGATGAAATCATCTTCTAGCTAGTAAATGGATAATAATCTAATTAGTAGAATATCACCATTTGGTACCCTTAATAAATTAATGGATCTAGACATTGATCATTAATGGCTGCAACGTCACAGTAAGACAGACACTTTATAGTTCCTTTTGGAATTCATCAATATTATCTATGAAGTAAACTTGACAAAAAAATCACACCTGAATTATGTCAGTGCTCTAGATCTATCTACCAACTGACAGTAAATACATGGGCCAAAGGAGCATGATAAATATATAAGCATAAAGGGGATGCAATCCGCATAATCCAGACAGTTGGGAACCCTACTGGATGAATGCTTTGAATTCAGTGACAAATACTTGCAAGAAAAATGAGCAAATTGAGTTCTTTTAAACCTATACTTTGAAAGAAATTGTGTTTGGATCAGCAATCAAATAAATAATGGTTATTAAAATGAAAATACATTTATAGGACAATCAAGGAAACATGAACTGACTGGCTATTTGTTGATATTAAGGAATTATTATTATTTGCGGATGTGTGATAATGACATAGTTGAGCTTAAAAAGGGCAGTTCTTGCATTTTAGAAATATGTATACTGACGTTTTCACTGAGAAAAAGAAACCTGGGATTTGCTTTAAAATTGCTGGGGATTATGGTGGTAGTAGTTAGAGAGGGTACAGAGAAAATGTATTGGCCTGAAATGGACATGTGATGAGAACAATTGAGGAACGTTTCTACTTCTTTCTTTTTACTTCTGTAGATGATTGAAATTTCCCATACTAAAACATGTTTTATAAATGTAGATGGCTTGCAATTTGCTCTTCTGAGCTCTCAGGAGGCAAAAAGCCATTCTTAAATTAGGAGCTTTCTTCTCTAGCCAAGAATTCTAATGATAATTGTGTCCCAACTGGCCAGTGCACTCAGATTGCTCTGAGATCTGTTGGTGGAAAAAAATAAAGAGGCTCTTTAGTCTTAGAAGAAAACAACAAAGAGTAAAGGCTGCTGCTAGGTCTAGGGCAATAGTGTAGTATCAGTATAAGACAAAATATTAGTTTCTTCCAAAATCCACTTGTTACTACTGTGTATACTTTTGCAGCAAAATATCTTTTCTACATTGTCAGCATTAAAGTAAATTTACTATTTAGGGGGCATTTAAATTATCATATACTCAAAGCCTAGAAAGAATCCCCTAGGCTGAAATGACATTAAATCTTATTTTGGCCATTGTAGTGTATTCTCCAGTCCTACCTGCTTTGTCTATAACTGTCCTAAAAAGGTGTGAGGAGATCTGCCAATATTAATGCCAGGATTCAAAATGAGTTCTTTGCAGCTTGCTTCCTTCAGGATCTTCTGCCCTCAGACCCATGTATTTACTTAATGCCTCAGATTATTGTATATGTCACATCTTTCCAACTAGAAGACAAGCTCCTTTAAGGGCAGTGCCTAGTCTCATCAACATCGAATTTACTCCAACACCAGTGCTTTCAAAATGTGTGTTGCTTAGTATATGTCTGACCGTAAGAAGTTATAGAGACAATTCTACTCTAACTAAATAATAATGATACTACTACTACTATTTCTACTACTACTGCTAATAAAATGTATGAAATAGAGTATACATGGGAAAATAAAGATAACACTGGAAATCCCAGACTATAAAATGAATGATCCCAAAGCCACTTGCCAATCCATTGACGGTAAACAGTTACTTGTGAACTGGTCAACATTTAAATGCATAATTGAGAGAAGGGTTAAAACAAATTTTATTACCAAAAAACACAATTTTTATACCTACAATTTTTGAGCTCAACTAACCTGTAGTTTTAACAGAAATAGATGAGATTCCAAGTATTCATTCAGGTTCCTAAATGATCCATTCCCTATCTTTCCTTATGAAACAATCAGTTATAACTCTAATCATTTGTCAAGGATTCACCAATCTCTACTTCCTTTATTTTCCAAGGTTTGGTATCATTACAAAATTAAGTCCTTTGGCGGAATTTAATAGTTTCAAAATCCCTCATCAATATTATTCACTGGGATAAAATCATATGAAAATTTTAAAAACACTGACTATGTGCTGAGAAATGATCCTTCAGTGATTCACTCCAGGTGGAGACTAGCATTCAGGCTACATCTGAGGTAGAACTTGAATTCCAAAGTGGACCTTTAAACCACAGCTCATCTTCTCTTTTTAAAACCATCAGAAATAAGCCTGTTGCCTGACCTTTGAGATTCTGCAAAGAGACCATATTTACATCTTTTGTCTCTTTTAACTTCCCTAGTCCCCTTCTCTACTTTCAGAATAGTGATTCCCAGATAAGTACAATGAGTTCAAACAGTGTGGTTAAAGGGGTAATTAGTCTGCTCTGCAGCCAAGTTACTCACAGAATAAATAAGTTGGCTTTCACGGTTGTTAGTTTCTTCCTGGGCTTTGTTTAGAGGGGTCTCAGCTCAAGCAAGCAGCCTGTCAGCAGCCTGAAATAACTCTGTGGAAATCTAATGGCATATATGTAAAATATGTCTATGAAACCTTTTATGCAATCTTAGATGCATAATTTTACTACTTCTTTAGGCCTGGAAAAGGATATTCAGCTACAAAAGGACAGAAAAGAAAATGTGTATAATGCCTCATGCCTGCCTCACACCCTAGAACCTTATTTTACCCGTTTCATCAGAAAATGATGTATACTGTAAGAAACATTTTTAAAATTATTTGATCAAATATTTAAGTGCACTAAGTCTCTGTATTTCTTAAAGCAAATATAGTTACCTTTCTGTCCCTTTCTAAAAGAAAGCAAAAGATACAGTTCTTTTTTCTTAAGACTCAGGGTTTATGGATATTAATTATTACACTATATTGACACCCAGACATGTTTATAGGAGGCTTTTGAGACATACAGAGCTATTTATTCCCATACCAAATGGCACTTCTTTTTCCTCTGCCTTCTGCTTGTATTTTTTCTGTGGTGATTATATCCTACTGAGGCTGCTACATGTCTTTGTTTGATTTGAGGTTCTAAAGGTAAGACTGTATAGTCTCCTTTTTACAGAAGAATAATGGGTTTTATGACTGTTTGCCTTCAGAAGCCTCCTTTTCCACTCATTCTCATTTCATATCTATGGTGAGGTGTCTAAAACAGATGAGTTAGTTCTGAACTGGTGACATATAAATCAATTATTATTTGATTCATATTCAAAGCAGCTCCTCCTAAAATAGTGGCCTTCCTGTCTGTGGGATGTAGTCTAACCTACTGCCTGGATCTACACCCACCAACATCCATATTTTGTCTATTGTTACCTTGGACACTTGTAGGAACTGAGTGGGTTTCTGTTTCTATAGTGTCCATTGACAGACAAATGAATAAAGAAAATATGGCACATATGTAGAATGGAATGTTATTCAGCCTTAAAAAATAAGGGAATCTTGCCATTTGCAACAACTTAGATGAACCTTGAGGGCATTATGCTAAGTGAAATACGTCAGAGAAAGACAAACACTGCATAATCTCACTTTTACGTGTAATCTAAAAAAGCTGCTCTCACAGAAACCGAGTAGAATGGTGGCCATCAAGGGCTGGGGAGTGGAGGAAATGGGGAGTTGTTGGTCAAAGGGTATAACCTTCCAGTTATAAGATGAATAAATCCTGGGAGTCTGATGTACAGCATGGTGACTATAGTTAACAACACTCTATTGCATACTCAAAAGTTTCTGAGACAGTAGACCTTACATGTTCTCATCACACACACACACACACACACACACACACAAAACGTAATTAATTGTGTAAGGTCATGGATGTGTTAACTAACCTTATTGTGGTAATCATTTTGCAATATATACATGTATCAAATTATGATGCTGTACACCTTAAACTTATACAGTGTTATATGTCAATTACATCTCAATAAAACTGGAAAGAAGAAAAAGATTCAAATGGAGAAGGGTGAGGCTGGTAGAAAAAAGCCACTGCCTTGAGCAGTACCGAGGTGGGCGGAAAGCCATGGGGCTCTATTAGCACTGCTGGGGAGGCTCTGTTCCCACGTGTGGGGAGGGGGTAGGACAGCACAGCTGTGATCCTTATTGCAGACCCTAGGCAGCCTCAGGCAACTTTTCAAAGTTAGATGCTGAAAACCAATAAATGAAATTATAAGGAACAATTACATAAATGCCTTTATTCTACTTCTGGTCCTCTTGGCAACTTTTTCCACCTAAAAGCTGCGCCCTGCAGTTCTCAAAGCAGGAACATTAACATGGATCAGAAGTTTCCAAACTTTTCATCATCAACCCCTACACCAAAAGAAAAGTTGAAATTTTATGACCCCTAGTATATGAAGTATCTTGTGCGTTTTTAATATTTATCAAGAGAACATTTAATGGTTAGCTACTATGTGCCAAGAGAAAATAAAAATAAGACACAGACTTTAAATGCAGACTTTGTTCCGGTATTCTTCTTCCTTTTAACTTCAGTATAAGAACTATTGAGCTATTTGCTGTCCCAGTAAGGGGATAAGCAGACGATTACAGAATCCTGTGATCTCTTCCCAAGTTTGCAACTATAGGGTTGGTCCTAGAATTGCTCAATAACTTTGTATTTTGATTTAAGGGGAAACTAAAAGAACTTCCTGTCCCAAAGTAACTCTGCTTTGCAGAGACTGGAGGTGCCGTGCAACTGACTTAAGATACTGTTTATTTGTTTAAACAGTTAAATAAGTAGTTTCTATTTAACAAGTGAGCACAAATTTTCACAACAGTACCTACCCCATGACATAACTCAAACGAAAACTCTGAGGGAAAGGAAAACTAGATGGGCAAAAAGTCCAGGTTCCATCCACTGTACATGGGATATTGATAGGCTTGTAAAACTTACAGAGGTACCTGGGGGTACCCAGGAACCCTGGGTATTTAGTATACAGATCAGCAAAGGATGGTGGAAAATAAGATGACACCAGGTCAGGGGACAAATTAAGCAGGTGAAGCTGGTCCTTTATATTCTTTTCCCTTCTGATACACCACTGCTCGTTCATGTCCAGAATATGTTCTGTATCCTCAGTCGACCTACACACACACACACACACACACAGACACGTGTGTAGCACACAAACATGCACGCATGCATGCATGTACACATACATGGAGTCCCCAGTCTTCTCAGTTAAAATTCAGCTTGTAGTAACTAAAGAAAATTTATAATGCCCTATATTTTATAATTTTAAAAATACTTGCACTTTAATAGAAAACTTTTAATGTCTGAAAATCCCTTCTGACGAAGGAAGTTATTTCTGATATTGGAGGTTGACAGTTTCACAGAGAAAACTTCAGGAGCACAGAGACATGCCTGACCCTCTCCCCACGCACCACCTGGGGAGAATTTACCAACACAGAGGCTCAATCCCTCTGCTAAGTCAAAATCAAGTATACCAACATCATTATTTCACAGAGAATACCCTACCTCACGTTAGGCATTCATATGTATTTTATTTGTTGAAGAGAGGAAGAAGATATAAAGGAGGGAATCATCCAAAATTACAGAGTACACCATTTAAGTCAATATAGATATTTAAATTTAAGGTAAAATTAAATGATAATTTGAAATTATATGTGGAGTTTTATTTACTAAAGAATATTTTGCAAAGTTCAACTCCTATTTGAACTTATATTTTCAGAGAAGGTATTTGGTCCAAATGAAGAATACCTTCAATTATTGTTCTTTTATTGCAAGCAAAAAAGGATTTATACTTCTTTTCATGAAATATGGTTGTTTGACAACAGAAGGATAAATATTTTATATTTTTAGAAACAACAGTCAGGCTACTGATATTCTTAGTTAGTTTTAATAAATCTGAATGCTTCTTATCATCTACTCTTTAGCTTGTACCTGAGGAGTTGAATACCTCCGGGAAGATATGTGCTCCAGACCCGTAAATATGCAGTTCACAGAGCCCACCACCAGAGGGCAATAAAGAAGTCAAATCTTGAAACCATGGAGTGAAAATAGTGGGAGTTTAAATAAAAGCAACATTTCACAGTATGCTTTTCTGACCAACGTTATATCTAATAACTTAATGGATTGTATATACATGGATTCTGACACTTCACTGGTCAATTTCTATGATAAGGGGAACGTAATTGGAGTGTAGAAAAACAGTATACTTACATCTTAAAATTCCACCCCTACAGAATCTACTACTCACTATTGAAAAATGGTAAGAAGAATAGCTTTCTGTGTCTCAGTCACCAGTTAACATTTTCAAGAGTAGAATTTATCTTCCTATGATGCTCAAATACACAGGAAAAATGCATATCTAGGACAATGGATAAACTCTATATGACGTGTGAAAATAATTCTTCAAATGGAAAAAGTAAAAGATCTAAAAGGAACAGTTTTATATGCATTAGTGTGGATATATACATAAAGAGGCTCTAAGAAACATAAAAATCACTTCCAGGAAGTAATTTTAGGTAGAAGAGAATTAACATGGATGAGGAAGGAAAGAGAGCTGGTTTTAAGATAGTTTCATTTACTTGGTTTTTTTGTGTGTTTATTTATTTGTTTTATTTATTTGGTCTTTGGAATATAAGGAAACACTGGCTTTCACATCCGTATCCCAGTGGAACAAAGGGACTGAGGTCTATACTGGAGCCCAGCCATTGTTTGACTATCTTGTAATAATACTGGTGAAATACAGCCAAATCATTTGAACTACAAGCATCCTCTCTGACAATAATCTTAAGACATCAACATTATAAATTAAAGAAAGGAAAGAGAGAATACTGTTTTCTTTAGAGAGAAAATACAGATTCTGGATCAAATCAATAATGTCAGCAAACCTCATGGGTATAAAATATTCTGCTGCCTATCTTTTAGATCATGCCTCTAGAAGAGGGAAACTGGGTGATAATTTCCCCAGATTTTATATTTAATTCAAATATTTTAGGTAAGAGACATCTCTAGTAAAACAATGTATCATTGATTTTTTCCAATAGGATAGCTCACAGGAGTTCCTCTTTCCTTCTCAAATACATATGGGGAAATGGAGGTGGGTGTGGGTTAGAGGAACTATCTAAATAGAGCATAGTAATCAACAGTTTGTTTTTTAAAAATAGAAATTTCTATTTAAATTGTTTCCAGAGACAGGAACACACAGAGACAATTCCATGTGACAACAGTGGAAGAGACCAGAGTGATGCAGCTGCAAATCAAAAAATGCCAACACCAGTGATTGATGGCCACCACCAGAATCTGGTTAAGACAAAGAAGGATCCTCCCCTTGAGGCAGAAAGAACATGGCCCTCTCAACACTCTGAGTTTGATCTTCTGGCTTCTAGAGCTGTGATAAAATACATTTCTGTTCTTTTAAGCTAACAAGTTTGTGGTATCTTGTTATGGTAGCCCTAGAGATAACAGTATTTGATTCCTGAGATGGCAACTGTATTCTGACTATGTAATGACTATTCCAAGATGATCAACAGACACAAAGATAAAGAAAGGCAAAACTGAGACTAAGCCCAGTTCTTTTTATTCCCAGAATAATAAATGATTTTGTAATTAATTTAGATCTCTTTGTCTAACCCTTCTGCTTTTCAAAAGACTATGTGTGACCAATCAAGTATTAATATGTTATACTTTCATTTTAATTCATCTCAAATTATTTCTAATTCCCCTTATGAGTTCTTACTTGACCCATGAATTATTTAGGAATATATTGTTTAATTTCCATTTGTGATTTTCAACAAATTTCTTTCTGTTAACGATTCCTTATTGCATTCTGTTGTCATCTGAGAGCACTCTTTGTATTGTTTATATCCTTTAAAATGTACTGAAATTTGTTTTATGGCCTAGCATATAGTATATCCATGTGCATTCGAAAAGAATGTATATTCTGATGCTGTTGGGTGGAATGTTTTATAGATGGCTGTTAGGTCTAGTTGATTGATAATGTTGTGCAAGTTTTTTATTTTCTTGTTGATTTTCTGTCTGTTCTGCTATTGAAAGAAAGGTATTAAAGTATCCAACTACTATTGTAGAACTGTCTGTTTCTCTTTTCCATTGTGTCGATTTTGCTTCATTGTATTTTGAAGTTCTGTTGTTAGGTGCATATAAGTTTATAATTATTATACATTCTAGATGGTATAATCATTTTATGAGTTTAAAATATCTTTGTCTCTAGTAAAAATTTTCGTCTTAAAATATATTTTTTTCTGATATTTTCTTAGCTGCTCCAGTTTTGTTGTTGTTGTCTTGGTTTGTTTTGTTGTTACTGTTATGGTATATCTATTCCAACCCTTTTACACTTCACCTATATGTTTTCTTGACTCTAAAGTGGGTCACTTTCTTGTTGATGTTATATACATATGTAACTGTATATTACATTCAAAAATTACATATATAATAACAAATTATGGCAGACTTTGAACAGGACCTTTTTTTTTTTTTTTTGGTACATGGGCCTCTCACTGTTGTGGCCTCTCCTGTTGCAGAGCACAGGCTCCGGACGTGCAGGCTCAGCGGCCATGGCTCACGGGCCTAGCCGCTCTGCGGCATGTGGGATCTTCCCAAACCGGGGCATGAACCTGTGTCCTCTGCATCGGCAGGCGGACTCTCAGCCACTGCACCACCAGGGAAGCCCTGAACTTCACCTTTAAATGAGTATGATTTAGACAGTAGAGCTTCCCTACCAAATGCAAATAACTCACTTGAACTCTCTTTTTTGTAAAGGACAGACCAATTCTTCCAAGGGGAATTCTTGAACTCATTAGATATGTGATATTCATTATAATTAGTTGCATTTAACACCACAGAAAGGACTTGGTCAAAGGCTATTTTACTCTTTTCTTCCTCACTGGATGATTAGCTAGGTTCATTTTTAAATGGAAGATATACTCTAGATATTTAAATGTAGGGGATCTCTTCCTTTCAAATCTCAGAAAGAAAGGTGTGCTTCAGTTTCCCTGCAGAAAGCTCTAGTATCTTGCCCCCCTTTTGGAAGAGGAACAAATCCTTCTTTCTCTATTCTTCTGTCTTCTTCCCTTCATCAGCAATGAGCCTCTTTCTCATTTTTGTCAGCCCAAAGAATAATTTTTCTCTTTCCAGGCCATTCAAAAATTGTACAATAAAAAGTAAACGGAAAGAGCTTTATTTATAAAAATAAAACAGCTATGGCATTAGTTCTTAAAGAGTATAAAACTTTGATCCCTCATTCCAACAAAAAGTCTTGTTAGCATTTAGGGTTCAATGAGAGGCAATACACAAAAATGTTTTGGTGACTCATTTGACATCTTTACTCATAGGTTTGAATTCATAATGGTGAATATCAGACATATTTGTGTTAGGCAATTAAAATTAAATTATATCTAGACATATTTTAAATTACCACATTAACATTAGCAAGTAATCTTAGAACTCATCTTGAAAGTAAAAGGTACTTTTATACTTTATAATGAAAAAATCAATAAAATGTGCCTTGATGCAGAGAAAATGTAATTATAATACCAATTAATGTTAACTGGTCACTTTTTTATTGAAGTAGAGTTGACATACAATATTATGTTAGTTTCAAGTGTTCAACATAGTGATCCAACATCTAAATACATTTGAATTGGTCACCATGATAAGTCTAGTAACCATATATCACCATACAAAATTATTTCAGTATTATTGACTAGATTCCTTAGGCGGTAGATTGCATCCCCAAGACATTTATTTTATAACTGGAAATTTGTACCACTTAATCCCCTTCACCTATTTCTCTCAGTCCCCTATCCCCCTTCCCCTCTAGTAATCACCAGTTTGTTCTCTGTATCTACAAGTTTGTTTCTCTTTGGTTTTTTGTTTTATTTTTTAGATTTCACATATAAGTGAAATCATACAGTATATGTTCTTATCTGTCTGCCTTATTTCACTTAGCACACCTAGTACTCTAGGTCAATCTATGTTGTTGCAAGTGAAGATATTTCATTCTTTTTTAGGACTAAGTAATATTTCATTATATATATGTGTATATATACACCACATCTTCTTTATCCATTCATCTATTTATGGACACTAGTTTCTTCCATATCTTGGCTATTATAAGTAATGCTCAAATGAACAGAGGGGTGCATACATCCTTTCTTATTAGTGTTTTTGTTTTCTTTGGATAGATACTCAGAAGTTGAATTGTTGGATCATATGGTAATTCTATTTTTAACATTTGGGGGAACCTCTGTACTGTTTTCCATAGTGGCTGCACCAATTTACATTCCCACTAACAGTGCACAAGGGTTCCCTTTTTGATCATGGCCATTCTGACAGGTGTAAGGTGATATCTCACTGTGGTTTTGATTTGCATTTCCCAGATGATTAGTGATATTGAGCATCTTTTCATGTGTCTTTTGGTTATTTGTATGTATTCCCAAAGCAATGTAACCCCTATCAAAATACCAATGGCATTTTTCACAGAATTAGAACAAATAATCCTAAAATTTGTATAGAATCATCCAAACAAACAAACAAACAACCTCTAATAACCAAAGCTATATTGAGAAAGGAAAACAAAGCTGGTGGTATGACATGCACTGATCTCAGACTATACTACAAAGCTATAGTAATCAAAACGTTATGGTATTAGCATAACAACAGACACAGGTCAGTGGAATAGAATAGGGAGCCCAGAAATGAACCCACAGTTATGTGATCAATTAATCTACAACAAAGGAGGCAAGAACATACAATGAAATAAAGACAATAAATGGTGTTAGGAAAATTGGACAACTACTTGTAAAAGAGTGAAACTGAATTATTTCCTTATACCATACATAAAAATAAATTTAAAATGGATTAAAGACTCACATTTAAGACCTGAAACCACAAAACCCCTAGGAAAAATACATTGACATCGATCTTAGCAATATTTTTGGGGGGTCTATCTCCTCAGGCATGGCCAACAGAAGTAAAATTAAACAAGTGTTATTATATCAAACTGAAAAGCTTTTGCAGAGAGGAGAAAACCATCACAAAATGAAAAGGTAACTTACTGAATGGAAGATTTTTTCAAATGATATATCTGATAAAGAGTTAATATCCAAATTATCTAAAGAAATCATACAATTTAATATCAAAACCCCCCAGATATTCCAATTTAAAAATGGGCAGAGAACCTGAACTGGTTACTTTTTAAAGTGTTTGATACAGTACTCAGATGCATTCTTTTTTCATTAGCCTTGAATATCAATACTCTTAACATCTCCGTTTATAAATGAAGAAATTAAGGAATGGAGAGGTAAATGACTTGTCTAAGGTACAAAGCTTATTACAAAAAAGATTATACTAAACCAGACCTCTGATTCAGATTCCTATACTTTAATCATTATGGCTTACTGCAGAAGATTAGAGACAGACTTTGACATTGAAAGCTTAGATTCCAGTTTTTAATGAGACTTCTTCACCATGCCTTTATGTCTAAGGGAAAAAATTCTGGTCTGTACTGCCATTAATGGTAATACTGCTTTAGAGAACTGTTCTGGAGGGAAAGGATATTATTCAAATTTATTTTTAAAGTTTTTTTTTTGGTTTGACTTTGTTTCTTAATTTTCTCATGCTAGGATGGGAGGGCAAACAAAACCTAAACTAACAATACCAACAATACATGTGTGTGAGTGTGCCTGTACTTATAAGTATGAAAATACAACTTACAAGAAAAGGCAAGGCCAGAATCTATAAGGCTAAGGATTTTGACTTTATCTTAGATGCAAGAGAAAGCAATTAAATGAAAAGATAGTTGTGTAGATACTAGGCTGTTCAAGTAGAGCAAAGGAGAAATGGTAGTGGCTAAGATGGTGGCAATGAAGATGAAGAGAAACATTATAAATGTGATGAGAGAGAGAGAGATGAGATTCCAGAGGACCTAATGATGCAGTCTATGCAGAAAGTGAAGAAAAGGAAGGAATTGAGGACCATTCCCAGGTTTTTGCATTGAGTTACTTTTTGTGTGAATCATGGCACCATTCACTGAGCAAGAAAAGATTTGCAGGATGGGACAGTTTGGAAGAAGGAATAACTGAAGTTTCATTTTAGACATCTTAGCTGTAGAGACGGCAAGCAGTGTTCCTCATATTTCTCCAATGAAAAGAATCACCTGGGGATCTTAGTGCACATATGGATTATCACCTTTTCTGCTAGAACTTCTGGTTTGGTAGTCTGAGTTGAACACAAAGTACTGGATTTTCTCACACTGCAGAAGAAAAAAAAACACACTGAAGGAGGTGGGAAAGAGCTAACCTAAGTAACTTTGGAAAATAGTATTTTAATATACTGTAATTAACCATGCACAATATATACTGAAAAGCTAAAGACAAAAAGAAATGTACACAAATATTGAACTTGTTAGTAAACTTATTTTTCACACATGTACAGGTTAACGATTTTAAAATATTTTATGTGTATTCCAGAATTGAGCAAATGAATAAATAGACTGCAAATAATGAGAATCAGGTTTCTAATTGTTAAAGAAAAGAGCTACAAATAAGGAAAGGGTAAGGGAGGCTAGAATAAACCCTGTGGTGTTAGATTGGAATCAAGGTATCAAGTTGAATTCATATATCAATTTGAAGTTATATATATATATATATATATATATATATATATATATATATATATATATATATGTAGACAGATGATAGATAATGTGTGCGTATACACACCCAGATAGATAATATGAAAATAGAGATACTTGTGTATTTTTATGTATTCGTATATATATTTTTAGCTCTCTCTGCTGAAAACACAATGAGGTAGCTTGGACAGCGATAAATCCACCTCATACCAAGATTCTGGTTTCTGAATACCATTATTAATGCAAGAAACAAGAACTCCATGGAGAAACGACTGATTCAAGGCTGAGACAGAGGAAAGTAAAAGATGGGTCTGGAGCATTTTGTGGTGTCAGAAAGTAAGATATTACTCCAAAAATTGTATGGCCATGTAGGAAAAATATAGGAGACAGCTGGAAGGAGTACCAGTGACCAAATATGGAACACTTTGAGAAACAAAACTATTAATGATAGTAATAAATTTTAACCCATAGAATAAAATAAATATCCACAAGTTCACACTGATGTATGTATATATATAAACAAATAACCAGATAAATACATAAATGAAGAAGAAGAACAGCTCTTTCTTATACTCAAATTATAGTTAATAAATGTAGAGGGAATGATGGGAATAGAAAATGAACAATCATCAAACACCACAGTAAAGGATGGAGTCAAAAATTATTGATGGATGCTAAGATTAGTATGGGAAAATTAAACAAGAAGCAGAATATTTGAACAATCTCAAATAATTACAAAGGGAAAAATAGTGATTTTGCAGCTATCATTATAACTAAGTCATCAACGTTAGCATCCCCAGTAGTGAGACATACAGATTTGTTTGCACCTCTAATATGTACTGAAAATGGCATATCTCTCCTGAAGTGTTCTTGTCAAGAAATACATATCCTCAGTGTAACCATGAGAAAATATCAAACAAATCCTATTTGAGAAAAATTCTACAAAATGACTGGCTAGGATTTTCCATTACTTCAAGGTCATAACAGACAAAAAAAGACTGAGGAACTATCCTAGATTAGAGAAGAATGGGGAGATATGACAAGCAAATGCAATAAGGGATCCTAGATTTGAATCTCGACCACAAGACGATAGGCAATATTTGAATACGAGTCTATAAATCGTTAGTAGCATTGTGACAATGTAAACTTTCTGCTTTTAATAATTATACTCTAGTAATATAAAATGTTAACATTTGGGGAAGCTGAGTAAAGGGTATATGGGAACTCGTACTGCTATGTTTGAAGTTTTCTGATAAATAAGATTTGATAACACAGTTTTATAAAACCTTTGTTTGGACATTTCTGAACCTCTTTTTTGTTTCCTTATGGAAGAAAGTTGCTTGTTTAGGGTTAATACTAATTCAGTGGGGGTAAGATTTACACAGGACCAACCCTAACAATAATAGTGTGTGGCACAGGAAACAACTTTGAATGGCCATTTCAAGGAACAATATACTTAAGTGTATTCAATGAGTAAAATGGATGAACTACACAAATTAATCAGTTGAAAAACCATAGAATCATAGAATTTTCTCACTGTAAAGGCTCTTACTTTCATAACTTTTCAGAACTTTTCCGTTCCTATGGGTAAATACCAAAGAGCAGGATTACTCGGTCACTGTATGGTAAAAGTACGTTTATTTTGTAAGAAACTGCTAAGTATCCCGCTAGCCACAAATGAGAATTCCAATTGTTCTGCATCATCACCAACTTCAGTATTTCGGTTTTGGGATTTCAGCCATTTAAATAGGTGTGTAGTGGTATCTCATTATTGTTCTAATTCAAAATTCACTGATGACATGGAATGTGTAGCATCTTTTCATATGCTTATTTGCCATGTGTCTATTTTCTTTGTTTAACCATAGTAGTTTTGTTGTTTTTTTTTTAACCAAGGCCTGCTAACTCTTGTCCTCCTGTGTCTATTTATGTTGTCTTTTTTCTCTCTTTCTTCTTTTTTTTGAACTTTTGATCATTTAGTCTTTTTCCTGGTTATGTCCAATTATTTTTTATACTAAAATTGGGCTTAACTTATTTTAGGAAACTATAAAGATACATCCACATTCTGGATGTTGTTATCTTTCTCTTGAAAAGATTTACTTTGGCCCATGGCAGACAGTTACTATAGGGACTGGTAACCTTAGTCCATTCTCAGTTTGAGCTCATTCAAAGCCATTTTTCAGGCTGTGTGAAGGTTGGTCTATTTCTGTCTTGTCCTTCCCTACGGGTGTTGCCCTTTGGGATTACCATGTGAAAGTTTGGGTTCTCCCTATTCCCAACTACGCTTGTATTTGTTACGCTTTAAATGTGATGGTTCCCACAGCCCTGTGAGACTAAAGATACACTTAGCTTGTCATTCCATTAGTTGTTGCCTTTAGCTTGAGCTGTTGCCCTTTGGCTTCTGTGGTTAGAGTCTTCTGAACTCCTTGGCTTTTCAGTTCCTAGGCTGTAAGATCTGAATCAGCAAATGCCCAGAGGAGAAAAGCTGCACCAAATGTCAAGCCTGCGTCTGTGTTTCCCTTCTCTCCACAACTTGGCCCACACGTCTTGGTGTCTCCCTGACGTTCAGATGCCAGCGAACAGATGTTTCCTTGCTTTGTCCAGCTTCGCTACAATTCCTGTAGACGTCGCCTGACCTTATGCGATTACTGAACTGTCATCTCAACTACCCCCAGGAAGAAAATGTACAATTTTACGTTTTATTTTCTATATTACCTCAGTTTCTGTAGAGACCTTTTACCTCACTGCTCGGTCCAGTTCCTGTGTTAGCAGTAAGATGGAGATAAGGTGGAGGCTAAGAATACTGGGGGGAAATCACTGATGAATGATATGTCTCATTCTTTTTGTTTTTCCTCTCCTTATTTATTACTCTGGCAGCCTACACCTGCCTTTCTTCATTTGACCCAGTTGCCCAAATAAGAAACCCACTCTGGTAAAGACCTGACTTTACTCTCATAAATGTCTGCATGTTAGGATTAGCTAGATGATGAACACCATGCCAGAGTTCTTTGTGTGAGACTTTTGCAGACTTTTGTTAGCCCTTGAGTTTGCCTCTTGCCAACGCTGCTCAGATTGTTGAGGTTTTCTAAGATTCTGTAGGTCAAACCTCTCTACCTGCGTACCAGATGAGCCCTTCTCTCTTTCCTGACCTCACTTGTGGGAGGTTAGCCCTCGGTTCTTCTTTTTCCCCATCCAATCATAATTGTTCATGAATTCCAAAAGGCCCTCAAAGTATCTGTCGTCCCTTTCTCTCTTCTCTTTTCTATCAACACTGGTAAATATTAACCATATATTTGCATACCTCTTTCTTACTTACAGTGGAATATTGGAAGGCTCGATCATTAAGTGTGAGTCCCACCAAACTAGGACTCATACAACACTCTCCTCCAGGCCAAAACTTTTGATATCCACTGGGTTTTTCTTATACTATCTTATATGGAGCTAAATTTGTAATGATTTAGTTAATTCCTGAGTTATGTGACAATAAGAAATCAGTCAAATTAGCACTACAGAAGTGCAGCTTAGACCTAGGGACCAGAAACAAGGACCACAAAAACCTGTTAACCAATAAGTTTCACTTGTACTTCATGTTTAACAACTGCTGAGGGTGAATGGGAAGTGAGGGAAAAAGAGTTTAACTTCATATCACAGAAACTTGCGCTAAAATGAAGAGGAAAATGACCCAGTTCCTGGTTCAAGTCACTGTAATCTGCTTCAATAAATAATAACAGCACACAAGGAAAACAAACACTATATGATAGGAACAATGGATAATTAAATACCAGATCAGGGAGGACAGATTACACTTGCTATGGGATTTCATTAAAGAAGGATTCCAAAAAGTACTGGCTTCTTCTGAGAAGACTTCTCAGAACAGGTAGCATTTAAACTGAGTCTTGAACAAGTATATAGAGGGTAGGGAACAGGCCTTCCGGGCAGGGAACAGGCACAGTGTCAGGAATGGCACAAAGGGCTTATGGAATAGGGGACAAAACTGGCTGAACACAGGAGTGCTACGTGTTGGGGAATATGGGGGAAGGCTGGCTGAGGTTGGTTAAATGAAACATAATTAGACGGAAGAGAAAGGAGGTGGAAAGACACATGGAAGACTGTGGAAAGCCCCTGAAGATGGAGGTTAGCATAATAATATGAAGAACTCAGTGGTACTTTGACACTGTATGAATGTCTAGGTTTAAAAAATCAGGAAAACACAATAAAACAATAAACTACTGATAGAATGATATGTACCCAGAGGCCAGATACCAAAGAATACACACTGTGTCTTTCCATGTATGTCATATATGGTGATAGAGGTCAGCTTAGGTGTTGCCCTGGGAGAGTATGGAACACAAAGAAGTAACAGAGAACCGTGTAGGGTGTTAGAAATATTTTATAATATCTTGATCTGGTGTTGCATACATGGGTGCATAGAGATGTAAAAATTCAGTTATTAGCAATGAAGTTAACCTACTAGATTTTTTTTAATGTATGCGTACATTAAAAAAAAATCTAGTAGGTTAATTAGGCTGTCAGTTGTGTGAAGTAAATTTTGGTCAAGGAATAGCCAAGGTAGTAATGCAGTAATAAGTTATAAATGTACTCACTGTGCTCTAGAATGTCACAATTGGAATACAAGAAACATGTGTAAGAAAAAAGACAAATATTCAACATTGATGGTTGGATGAGCTGAATAAGTTAGATCACTCTACTTTCAATTTAAAAACTTGGCCAGTGTTTGGATACCTCTGAACAAAGAAAAAAAAGAAATACAATTTTTATTATGCATATGCTATGTATCAATCCCTGACGTATATTTTGACACATATAAACATGGGAAATATTACACCTTGTAACTGAGACAATGAAGATGAGTGAGGTAGCTGGTTTTGACACTAGAGGCTGAGAAAACCATCAGCTCATAATCGTAAGAAGTCTGAAGCCGGAGGAAAAGAATCAAGAGAAAATAGTGGTAAGTGCCAGGAGCGTCTGGAAACTACATCAGAGATGAAGACTCCAGGACTGTTGAGCTTTCTAAGAGTCCCAATAACTCAGGTAAAAACAGAGGGCTTGGGCTTCCCTGGTGGCGCAGTGGTTGGGAGTCCGCCTGCCAGTGCAGGAGACACGGGTTCGTGCCCTGGTCTGGGAAGATCCCACATGCCGCGGAGCGGCTGGGCCCGTGAGCCATGGCCGCTGAGCCTGCGCATCCGGAGCCTGTGCTCCGCAACGGGAGAGGCCACAACAGTGAGAGGCCCGCATACCGAAAAAAAAAAAAAAACAAACAAAAAAACAGAGGGCTTAAAACTGAATCCTGGGGATATATGTATGCATATAGCTGATTCACTTTGTTATACAGCAGAAACTAACACAACACTGTAAAGCAATTAAACTCCAATAAAGATGTAAAAAAAAAACAAAACCTGACTCCTGCAAAGTAACAATTGTTACGACAAACAGTAAAGAATTATAAGAAAAATAATCACATGCCTGTCCCAACAGAGAAATATCCTAAGCTCCATCTCACCATTTCTCCGATTGGCCTTTCACAAAATACAGTCCCATCAGCTGAATATAGGTTTGTCAAGTAACTGTGAGTAAGACTGAATTAAACAGAAATAAATCAATTCCTTCCTCCAAAACTTTTCAGAGTATGTAATGTAACAAAGTGAAACTTGAATTTCATGTCGGGATGTAGAGTACAGCTCTTCTCAAATGCTTCTGTCTTGTAACTACATTAACATTATCTAAAACCAGTGTTCTGCAGGACAGAGATTGTGAAACGCTGCTCTCATCATGTAAGATATCAAGTCTTTCTGAAAATCCATTCTTCCTTCTGCCCTTTCTCGTGTTGTCCCTGTCACCTGGAATGTCTGTCCTAAGCTCCATCTGCCAAAACCCTACCCATTTTTAGGATCCAAGAGATAATAAAAGGCTTACATTACTGAAAGGCAGAGAAAGAAATCCCTTCCTAGGGATCTACATTTCCTTACTAGGGAAAAGAAAAATTGTAAAGTATACCACAGTGACCTTAAGTCTATGAATGTAACTATGTTGTGTTACTTTGAGTTCTGTAAAAGTCAATGTGCTACAATATACATCTATATGAATGTTTGATCTCTTACAAGTAGAACTTGCTGATAACTTTCAACATGAGCAAGGTTAATGATTAAGGGAGCCATTGTATTTGGCTCAGCCCTTATAACTAGGGAATATTAAAATTGGAAAGGTCTCTAGATATCAGCAAATCTATCCACCTCATATTCTAAGTAAGGAAACCGAGACCTTCATAGATTGGATATATATATTAACAAAGGAAAAGGATATAAGATTGGCAGAACTACCTTTTAGATTAAGAATTTTGAGATTTTTATACACTACTAGGACATAATGTCCACTGATACTGAGACAATGTGTTTCTTAGTCATCATTTTCTATTGCACTGACCAAGCGAGGTGGCAGTCAGTAGTTGTACAAAGGGAAAACAAAAACTTTAGAAACTCCCCATTTATATACACAGGGAAATTCATCATTCATGTTATTTAAGCTAACTGGATGCAGTTTATCAGCTACATTGAGGAATGGTGAAGTGAAGTGTCTATACAATTAACATGTTAGTTTGTGTCATGACCTCCCTGTTGTTCAAGTGAGTTAACGGTTAGCACTCAACTAGGCACTTAAGAGTCCACTATAAATCTGGACTAAACGTTTATTTGTGGCGTCTTTATTCTTCTTTGGTGCCCTTAGGCAGAATTAGCCCTCTTATGTTTTGATAAATTCAAGTATTAAACAGGGCTATGGTTTCACAAGTTCTTTGGCCTAAACATGGGGGTAAGGGAGACCAATGAGCTGGAGTACTTCTAGATTTAAGAATGGTCAGATTGAGGAAGAAGAGTCTTATGCCAGAGGTGAAAGAAGACTGATTATAATTACCTATTTTTAAAAATTCCAACACTTTTCAATGTTCTAAAGTGACCAGGAAGTACATGGGTTTGCTAGGAAGTAACGGAGTCAAGCAAGAATATTCTGTAAGAGTTTGTGGATGGCAAAGAAGAGGAAAGGAAGATAGAGACAATCCTAGAAAAGGTTTTGGTTGGCCGTAATAATGAAGTCAGAAGGAGGAGAAGAAGAAGAAGAATGACACATGCAATGGGAAAGAGAAAGCAAGAATAGAGAAGCAAAAGGGAGAGTAGAAAAATGAGACAAATTTGGAGAAAGAAATGAGGAAGAAAACTGGGTGAAAGAAGGAAGCACTGATGGTAGACCACTTGACACTCAAACATTAACACGATGCACATTTAAGATGTGCCATCAATGGCCATGGTCATTAGCCTCAAATAGTTTACAGTATGTGTTTCAGAGACATTTATAAATTGAAAATGCCATTAAAATAAGTGCCAGGGTATAAGTATTCATGAAATTGTATGGGAGAATAAAAAGTCCCCCGTCAAAGAGCCTTCTGAGACATCAGAAAAAAAGGAAAAACCTAAAAAGCATAAGACTCTTCCTATTTTCATTTCCAATGATACATCCCAATCTTGATGATCAATCAGCGATTTAAATATCAACTATAAACCCAGTATTTTATGAGCTGCTATGCAGTATACTATACTAGAGCAATAGAACAGAGAGGACCTCAAACCCTCTGTTCCCTCAAATTGAAAGACACGCTTCCTGACCCCTCCACACCACTACTGGACACAGGGAACACACACTAATGTTTCAGGACCCCAACCAGCAGTCACCTGCTTTGTGATTACTTCCATGACACACCCCCATTAACACCACTGACTTTCCTGCTCCTACGGGACATGACACATATTTCCTATTTTAACACATACCACGGTGCATTATGATTGCAGGTAGATGTTCTAACAACTTAAAAGAGAATGATGACTTTTTTTTCTTTACATCTTGTTATTTCCCTACTCATAATATTTCTTGAAGAGAAACCATAAAAATATAAACAAACACAAAAAACAGATAATATACAAAACGTGTGCTTTGCACCTTAACACAAACTTAAGTAAAATTAGTTCTGACAGTATCCGGCATGACAAACTTCCATGGTACAAATGAGAATGGACCAAGGTTTGAGCAGGTACAGGAGACAATCCAGGCATGAACAACACCAAGGAAAGGTAGACAGGAAGTAACATGGTGTGTAGGAAATCACGAGACCAGTCTGATGGGAAGAGACTTAAACAAGACTAAAATTCACTTTCTAAACCTCCATCTCCAATTGGACAATTCACAAGACACAGGTGCACCAAAGTGGCCAAATATTCAATCCCTTTAAAGGGGAGGAACAGTTTAAAATTTTATAAATTTAGTTTGCCCAAAAGCAACTGTCAAATGTTGGCAGGACACAATGAAGGCTTACCTTTGTTAACATAGTTAAGTCTCTCTCACAACTAGAACACTTGGCTCCACGTTCCTTAGCGCACCTGACGCACTTGCACAGCATTGATGAGCTTTACACAACTGGAAGGTCACATCGTTATTTCTTATTGCAGGAACACAATATCTGGAAACTTTATTTCTAACAGAAGCTAAAGCAAAAGTATTGTAAAATGAGTCATTTAAACCATACATTTTATCATCTTTAAAAAGCATCTGCTCTGTGCTAAGGATTAGAAATGACTCCTGTCCTTAAAGCCTCATTAAGGAGGAAGATCTATAAAGTCAAAATTTCAATCACATGACATAAAGCATAGAAGTGCCTATGGAGGCCAAAAGTTATATCTAAGTGACGGCTTCATGATAACCCTGGAGTACAGTCTAGAAAGATGAGGCTATGCAGAGTTGGAGTAGGAGGTGCATTAACTGCACAGGGAGCATGTGCAAATACACTCAAGCCTGACACCTGCTGGGCACTGTAAATACTGCAGGTGGGGATGACTAAAGACCAGCGGTCCAAGTGTGAGAAGAGACAGAAATAAAAATAGAGATGTTGGCCCAAGCAAGCCTGGGAGAGAGCATGGCTTGTATCCCACAAGTGATGAGGCCTGGGGCTACCACTGGCTGAGTAAGGGTGCCTCCGCTGATGAGAAAAAGGCGCCCCGCAGCTGAAGAACCAATTAGATAAAGAGAGTGATCACAAAAAGCTCCCCTTCCTCAGGGCAAAGAGCCCCAGGAGGCTTGGCAAAGCACAGTTCAGACTACAGGCCTCTGTGCAGAGCACACGCTGGGCGGCTAGTATGCACTAACTCTGTGTGGGCAAGCCATTAGCAGCATTATTTTAGGCATATCCTGTCATGTTAGAAGATCACTCAACCCGGGTAGGCAGATGAACTTAGAGGAACTGAGACCAGGGGCCGCGAAACCACCCAGGAGTTTCTACCATAGTCGGGGCAAAATGTAATGTGGATGAAGAAGCAAATTTAGGAGGAGGCCAAAATTTACAAGCTAGACCCACTGGATGAAAGTCATAAAGAAAGTTCAGTGAAGGAATTCTGAAGAGAATGGGCTCTGCATTTTTCTTACAATCAATGTAAAATATTAGGCAAAATTAAGTACAGTGGCTTTTAAGGTCCCTTCCAGCTCTAATTTCTTTTGATTTCTAACTTATTACTCTGGTTAAGTAAAGTCCCTTCAGAGGTACAGAACAGTTCCTACACCTGAATGGGATGCAAAGAATAATCTGACTTCTCTTCACCAAGGAATGAGTTGAACTGTCTTTGCAGAAGAGGTAACACATGGTGAGAACCCCAGATCATAGAAAAGGGCCAGGCACACGATAAGTATTCAGCTTTTTGAAAACAAATGAACAATCATTTCCTCTCCTAGATCTTCACACCCTTTCTCTGCTGGCTGCTTTCTTTCAGCTTATAAACTTCCTCAGTATACCCACTTAAAAAGCCCTCAGACCTATGATTCTTTGGATCTTCTTGTGGGTAACCTAAGTCTCTCCCATGCCTTCAAACACCTCTCCTCCCCAAAAGCCCAGATCTGAACCTTGGGCCCAGACCTGTCTACCAGGCCCCTCTAAAGCACTGAAGATGAAGTAAGATCCTCTCCCAACCCCCAATACCTTCCTACTGTGCTCTATATCTCTCAAAAAGATGCAGCTGTAAACTGTCACCCACGCTTGCTGCCCTCCCTTTTCTAACTGGTCACCAGGCCCCACCCATTCTCTCTCAGATCTGCAAAATCCAGTCCAACCTTTTATAACTTAAGTGGAAACCTTAGATTACAATTCACCCTGCACCCAACCAAGTGCCTTGCACATGGAGGTCCAAGTGAGTCTCTAAACCAGAAGTCCATCTCACCGTTCTTTAGGGTTTCCCACAGCCTTCAGGATAAACATCTAAACTTCTGACAGGACAAACAAGGCCCCGTTCTGTTGGGCCCCACTAGGTTTCCAGTATCAACTCTCATTTCTTTCCCAAACCCTGAGTTCTAGTCCTATACCTTAGTTTTGCCATATTTTCTTATATTTCTCAAACTTTGACACACACTGCTCCCTCCTGCCACGCCAGGAGCTTCTACATATCCTTAGAAAGGATGGCACCTCCTCCAAGAAGCCTACCCTGAACTTTCCCTTCCAAGATTCTGTGCTCTGCAAAGGGGAAAGGTGGGGGGGGGGGATACATTAGGAGTTTGGGATTAACATAGACACACGACTCTGTATAAAACAGATAATCAACAAGGACCTACCGCATAGCACAGGGAAGTCTACTCCATAGCCTGGAACAAACTGTATGGGATAAGAATCTGAAAAGGAATGGATATATGAATAACTAAACCACTTTGCTGTACACCTGAAACTAACACAACATTGTACATCAACTAACCTCCAATATAAAATAATAATTAAATTTAAAAAAAGATTCTGTGCTCTGTAGCACCAGAACTCACTTCTTCCAGAGCACTGACTACTGTGCTTGTGTCTACCTGCCGCCCAGTAGGAGGGGAGATTACCTAGGGCGGAAGCATCGTCTCCAGCAGCCCTTGGTTCTGACAACTCATTCAAGTGCCAGGATACTTGACACACATAACCTGCTTAATTAATTCTAAGAACCCACAGAAAGAGTGGTTTTTAATGTCATTTTACAAGTGTGGGGATTGCAGTTCAAAAGTAACCTGCCCAGGCCACAGACAGCATAAGCCCTGGAATTCAAATCCTAAGCTGCCTTCACACCCCTGCCCTTTCCACTATATGATACGACTACTGAAAAACAGAATTTTTTTCCCTGAGCCCTGTTTTAATGGAAAGGAAATGAAGCTGGGATATACCAGTTTCCTAATCGCTTTGGCGTGTACCAGGCAAAGTCGTTCAACAGACCAGGTAATATCTGTGGAACAATTAACGATGCTCCAAACTGTCCTAAGTCCTACATTGTAGGGTCTACAAGCATTAACACAGTGAGACCTTGTAACCTCCAGAGAGAGTGAGTCCTGTTCAGCCCATGCTACAGATGAGAACACTGAGACCTAGAAGCCTTAGAGCACTCGGCCGGGGTCACCGAGCCGGCAGGAGTCCGAGGCCGCACGCCCCATCTAGCGCACGCACACCCGGGCACTGGGCACCGGTTCTAGTGCCCACCCTCCACCTTGCACCATCTAAAACCCCGCTTCGCAGCGCCCACACGAGAGCCCCTGGAAGCGGGAAGTACAAAGCTGTCTCAGCTGTCTCAAACAGATGAACCAGTTTGCAGGGCAGAAGCTGAGACACAGATGTAGAGAACAAACGTATGGACACCAAGGGAGGAAAGCCGCAGGGGGGTGGGGATGGTGGTGTGCTGAACTGGGCGACTCGGATTGACGTGTATACACTGATGTGTATAAAATTGATGACTAATAAGAACATGCTGTATAAAAAAATAAAATAAAATTCAAAAATCAAAAAAAAAAAAGAATACTGTCTACTGTCCTCCGCGCCCCCTGGAACACTCACTGTACATATCCAGGAGGTGCTTACAGAATGAATGAATCCATGAACAAACAAGCTCACTCGTTTCAAACGTGCAGTCACATGCGAAATCTGACCTTCTGAGAAGTTAAGCTTCTCGAAGGAGCCCATTTTCTTAATGTATTCAGCATCGAGTCATCACAAAATAGGAACTCTTATAAAGTACTGGCCCCCTCACTTCCCCTGAGAAAGCAAAATTCCTCAGCAGGGAAATGGGAGGGTAGCAGACATTACCCGCAAAGCTTTAGGAAGGCTGCGGCTCGCTGAGCACGTTACTAGGGCCCCTGACCGCCTGCCTGGTAGTAGGACAGACACACCAGGAACGGCTGCTGACCGGCAGAAAGAGCGCCCGGCCAGGCAGGCAGCACACCCCGCACCCTGCCAAGCGAGGTCTGGCCAGCAAGGGAAAGACGCTCTCCACTTCAGAACTGCCCACCACCAGAAAGCCAGGTCCTGCCAGGACCTGGACACACGAGGCCTTCCTTACAAGGGTTACACATCTGTGGCCTCGCTCTGCCTCGAATAAAAGACAGTGACGGGGACAACGTGACCATCTCCAGAGGAACTTTCAACTTCGTTTCAAGTGCCTGGGTGCTGGGTCACAGTGGATTTCTAAACTCTTCCAATATTCAAAAATACCAATTTCTAAGATGCAGAAGGGTTATTAAACATACACTTAGCACAGACCCCAGTCCCACTCCTGAGTATTTTCTCAAGTGAGGTAAGAACCCAAGTTCACATGGAAACCTGCCCTGGGATGTTTACAGCAGCTTTATTCCTGATCCCCTCAAAACTGGAAACATCCCACAAGTCCTGCCACCCGCAGGCGAATGGACAAACGGAAAATGGAATACAACACAGCCAGAAAAAGGAGTGGCTTCTCATACCCGCAACAACAGGGATGACGGACTTCCCTGGTGGTCCAGTGGCTAAGACTCCACACTCCCAATGCAGGGGGCCCGGGGTCCATCCCTGCTCAGGGAACTAGATCCCCCACGCCGCAACTAAAACATACTGCACACGGCAATTAAGATCCCATGTGCCGCAACTAAGACCCAGCACAGCCAAGTAAATAACTAACTAAATAAATATTTAAAACAACAACAACAACAAAACAAACCCGGGAGGAATCTCACAAAGCTTTTGCTGAGCCAAAGCAGCCAGAATCAAAAAGCTACATGCTGTTGTTCCGTTTATCTGACTTTCTGGAAAAGCCAAAACCTTAGGGACGGAGAGGAGATTAGTGGCCAAGAGGCTAGAGGCACCCTGGCGCCAAAGGGCAGCAAATGGCATGACAGGATTGCTCTGCCGCCTGATGGCGATCAAAACTCCTACAACTGTGCACTACAAGTGAACTATGCTTCACGGCTACTAAGGAGACACAAATTATTACAGTTTGAAAAATGTGCCGGCCAGCCATCCCCTGCATGACAAATGCAGTAAGAGGGGCGGGGAGGCGAGGCAAGTGGATCAGCTGGAGTTCTGAAGGTTCTCCCCACTTTCAGTTTCCCTCCCCTGGCATGTCTCCCCGCCCGGCCCACTGCTGCTCAGGCCGCCCACCCGGGCCGCCTGGAGTTACCCAACCGGAAAAGCCAGAGCCCAGGCTCAGCCGCGCCTCCAGGCACAGGAAGGGCAAAAATAGAAAGCGCCAGTGCGCAGTGGAGGGCTGGAAACCCTCGGACCTCAGATAACTGCGGAGAACCTGGGCTCGGAGTCAACGTCGGCTCCAGGCGGTCCCAGCGTCCCGACCCCGGCCGCGACACATTTTCCACAAAACTGACACACACGCGCGGGTCGCGCGGGCTTCCCCGCCGGGTCGCCTGGAGGCCGGTCCCCCGCAAGCTGAGCGCACGAAAGGGCGCCCCAAAGGCGCCGGCCCAAGGCGCCCGCTGCGCTTTCCCTCCGGAAGGTGGGCTGCGGGGCCCAAGCGTAAACCCTGAGACAAGGTACACGCGCACCACGCCGCCACAGGGGACGAGAGGCCGGACGCCCACCTGGCCGGACACCCTGCATTTCTGGAATCACCGGACTTGTGTGTAAATTTCCCTTTGGCGTGTCATTTTCCAAAGGCCACTCAAGATCAGGGGACAGCACGCCTCCTCTCCAAGTGTCCTGCCAGCCCACCCACTCAAGATCAGAGAGACAAAATGCCTAACTAAAACAAAACAAAACAGAAACACAAAAAACTGGAGAGAGGGAGGAAAGGGTGCCCTCAAAAAAAAAAAAAAAAAAACACCTAAGCACGTTGACAGCGATAAGAATAAACTACCAGGCAAAAGAAACCCTACATGTCAAATCCTAAAGTACAGAAGGGAAGCCCGCCGGCAGTCCAGGCCCGGGGAGACCGGGGTCCCCAGCCCTGCAGAGCCAACCGCAGACCGGCTCGGGCGCCCCTCAGAAGCGCGGGGTCCCCGCGGCCGAGTCTGCGCCCCCGGCCGGCCCCGGCTCCCCTCTGCCCACCCTGCGCGCGGGGGCTGGAAACGGCCGCGGAGAACCACGGCGGGGCGGGAAGGGGGGGCTCCAAAGAAGGTCTGGCGACTCGAGTCGCTCCGTTTCTCGGTGGGCTCAGCGCGCGCCGTGGGGGAAGAGAGGCGGGGGTCCGGGAGGAGGGGACGGGTGGCACTTACGTAGACCGGCAGCGGCCACGGGCAGACGGCGGGCTCGGCCCCCACGAGCGATTCCAGCCTCAGCTGCAGCTTCTCCCCCATGTCTTCGCGCGCCGCCCCCGCACCGTGCTAGTCCGGCGGTTGGGGGAGGGGCGCGGCGCCGCCGGCGGGGGCGGGGCAAACAGACAGGCAGGCGGGCGGTGAGGGGAGGGGGCCTGGCCTGGGCCTCAGCCGCCGCCGCCGCGCTCCCGTCCGGCCCCCGGCTCCCTCTTTGTGATCACAGGCCCCGGGCCTCCAGCGCTGCTGAGAACTCAGGCCTGCGTGAGGCGAGCACAATGAGCCGGGGACCGGGCCGAACCACTCGCGGCGCGCGCGGCCCACCCTGTGGACACGCCCGCTCTCACGCACGCACGCACGCACGCACGCACGTCTTCGGCTGCCCCCAGCCACACCCACCGGCCCGAAGTGGGGACCCGAGGAGACCCCTCGGGGCCTGGGATGGCGGGTTCGACTCCCGCCCTTGACGTACCGTGACACACCCCTCCCCTCCCCCCAATAAGAAGACTATAATTCCTCATTAAATATGACAGCTGGAATCCCGGCTTCTGTTCACAAAAATGCCGTGTATTTAGCCTATGCTAGGCACCAGACCGCGGACGCTCAGTACTGGCAAAAAAGGAAATGCCCTGCCCTCATGGCACTGCCATTTTAATTGGAATAGTAGGGACAATGTTCAAGGGAGAAAATAAAGTGTCATCATCGCCACGGGGATGGTTAATCTCATGTGCGCACTGCGTGGGGCCCCGGCAACCACAAACCTTATTCCAGATGTGGCCAGGAAGGTATTTTTCAGAAGAGATTAACACTGAAATTGGTCCACTTTGCGTAAAGGAGACTGTCAAGGCCGCGCCGTGGGTGGGCCTCGTCCATCAGTTGAAGGACTGGAGAGAAAAATGAGGTTCCCTAGAAAGAGGGAACTGTTCCTCCAATGGCCTTGGGACATCAGCTCTTCCCTGTGTCTCCAGCCCAGAGTCCTGCCCGGACTTGCTTGCCTCACAGTCACATGAGTCAACTCCTTAAAACAAAACTATATATGTAAAAATGATGAATATATACAAGCCTATTAATTTGTATATGTGTGTATTCATATTATATATATGTATACACGTTTATATGTGCGTGCGTTTGTATTATATGTGTAAGTACTATATACAGTATACATACAAGCCTATATATTTGTGTGTATATATTGTATACATGTATGTATGTGTATATATATAGTATACATATTATAAATGTGAACATGCTGTGTATATACACACACCCATATATTGATATATGGGTGTGTGTATATATACAGTATATGTACACTGTACGTATGTATGTATACAGTGTATATTTATATATAGGTGTGTATATATGTTGTATACCTGTATGTGTATATGTTGCATAGGTATTATATGTATATATGTATATACTATATATAGACACACTTGCATATGTATTTAGATGTGTATGTACATGCGCATATTTACATATAGGTGTGTATGTGTGTGTATACATTGTGTATATGTATGTGTATATCTTATATATATGATATATATGTATATATACGATGAATTTATATGTACAGTACATATATATTTTTATGCTACATGCTTTTAGATGTAGGTGTATATATGTGTCTATATGTATGTACTTGTATTGCATATATTATATATGTATGTATACTGTATATATACACATCTAAATATCTTTGTATGTGTGTATATATGTATGATATATATGTACCTAGGTGTGTCTATTGCATATGTTATATGTATGTGTACATACTGTATATATACAAACTATGCATTTGATATGTGTGTATGTATAGTGTATATGTATACGTGTATTGTATGTGTGTATACATACTGTATATATACAAACGATGCATTTTATATACGTGTGTATATATGTATGTGTGTATTGCATATACTATATGTGTATATGTCTGTATGCATACTGCATATATACACAGCTGTATATTTTTGTATGCGTGTACATATGTATGTGTGTGTGTGTGTATACACACACACACCCTATGGATTCTGTTTGTCTGGAGAAGCCTCACTGATACGGACACTTATGACAATTGAGCACCTGCTCTTTGCCAGCCAGGGAGCCAAACGCTTGTCTTTTCGGTGTCTCCCTTAAGTGTCACAAGTCCCGGGAGGGAAGGTGATGCCGCTCCTACCAGTTGAGGTGCCTCAGGGTCAGAGAGGCGCACAGGGCGGGGGGCTGGAGCCTGGTGGAGCCCAGGTGGAGTTCTAGCAGCAGTACAGCCTAGCAGTGCCACCTCCCCAGGTGCTTCTCACAAAGACGCCGAGGGAGAGACGGGGTCTGAAGGAGGGGATGAGGAAGCTTCCGTGGGTCCGCAAGCCCAGACCAAGGCTGACTCGTCAAGGGTGTTAGAGGTCAGGACTGTGGTTACCCTGGGGGTGGGGTTACACAGAGCCATTCCCATTCTGAAAAAGTATGCATTCTGCTCTTGTTTGTATGTTTACTCCCCCACCCCCAAATCTTTTAAAAACAGACTCTCGGCTGCTGGGAGTACACACGGGGAAGTTGTGTGTGAGGGGGTGTGATCCAGTGGACAGGGAGGATAAGCCCCCCACTCGTAGGGCCAGGAGTGGCTCAGCTTTGTGAGCTAAGGATGGCCCGCGAGGTCCCAGAGAGAAGGGTCCCTACTCCGTCCCTGCTCCGTGCACCCCATTCCCAGCCTGAGAAACCCAGAGCTACCCACACACACACACACCAGGGAGGAGAGCCAGTCACCCTGGCTCACAGGCTGCGGCTCCAAGGTTCCGGGCACTAGGAGCTATTTTCAGTTTTCATGCCCTAGGACATGGCCAGAGCTATTGTCTCCGGAAACTCTCTGTCTGTCTCTCGCCCGCCCACCCTCCCTCCCTCCTCCGCCTCTTCCCCTCCCGCTCCAGCTGTCCTGCTCTCCACCCTGCATTTCTACACAGGATGGCTCACAGACAGCTGCTCCCCGTGTCCACCCGCCACCATTCGATGGATGTCAAAGCAAGCCCTGGGGACTTCCTTGGAGGTCCAGCGATTAAGACTCCGAATTTCCACTGCAGGGGGCGCGGGTTCGATCCCTGGTCAGGGAAATAAAATCCTACATGCCGCACGGCACGGCCAAAAAAATAAATGAATAAAAAATAAAGTTAGAGTGATGAAACAGCCCTAGGGGTGCAAGAATGGGACGTAAAGCTCTATGGTATAGAATAAAGGTCCAGAAAGAGCTATATGAGAACTTGATATGACAGAAAGTGGGGAAATTAAGGAGTTTTCAATAAATGGCATTTGGACAATTGCATACCCATGTGGGAAAAGGTAAACCAGAAAAAAAAAAAAAAAGCAAACCCTGGTCAGGTGTGACCTTGGGCCCAGGGCCATTGGCACACATTGTCGTGTGGGATGTTCTTCCTTAGACTCCTCCCTCCCTCCTGTGTCACTTTCCCTGCCAGGTAAAGAACTCTGCCTGGTCAGTAAGACCCTAGAGGTCCTTGGCCATTGTTATTGCAGTTGGAATTCTTACTGTTTACATAGGGTGACCAACACCCGCCCCCAGCTTGCCCAGGACCGCTCAGGTTTGAGCGCTGGAACTGTGGGGAAACCCTCATTCCTGGGGAACCCCAGAAGGCTGGTCAGCCTATTTAGGATGGATCTTTCACTTGATCTCCCAACCCCCGAGAGCCAGAAAGGGAATCTCCCCCCTCCTTCCATGGTAACCTTCATTCATTCATCCACTCATCCCTTATTCAACTCCTTTATTCAGCAAGTATTTATGAAGCATCTACTACACATCAGACACTCCTCTAGGTGCTGGGGACAGTAAACTGAGAAGGTGTGATTGATTACATGGGGATGATGTCTCGGAGACCACTGCAGGGCAGGGGAGGTGGGAGAGGGAAGGGGCAGTTCTAAATGCAGGCTCTGACGGGATTGGGGCAGACCTTGCCCTGGGCCAGGCTGGTTGCTTCAACACAGCTGTCCTCACCCAGGGCCATCCTGCCCCCGCCTCCCCCAGTTTTTTGGTGATGTCTGGGAAAATCTGTGGTGGTCACAACTGGGGTGGAGAGGCCCCTGGAATCAAATGAGTGGGGCCAGGGATGCTGCTGAACCCCACACAGTGCCCAGGAGGGGCCCCCAGCAGAGGATGACCCGCCCCAAATAACCCCAGTGCCGTGGGGGAGACCCTGCACTAATATTATTCAGACCTGCTGGTGCCCCTAGATTCCTGCACAGGCAGGGACTCTAACCAGGTCACCTCTGTATCCCGAGGTGACCTAGAGTGGGGCAGCCAGGAGGGCTGAGTATCAGGGGTGAAATGACAAATCTCTGTGCCCACGCTCCCCGCCACACCCCAGGGTCGATGGCCTCTATCTCCTCCCTGTGCAGGTAGCTTTTCCCTGAGCCATTTCTTCTTGTCAAGGTCCCTGTCACAGGTTGGGTTCCCCGAAGATGACATTGAGAGCAAGGATTGCAGTGCAGGTGGTTGATGTGAGACGTGCAGAGAACAGATACAGCTGCCATAGGGTCCTGCAATTCCACTCCTGGGCATAGACCCGGAGAAAACTCTAATTCAAAAATATACATACAACCCTGGGATTTCCCTAGTGGTCCAGTGGTTAAGACTCCGTACTTCCAGTGCAGGGAGCATGGGTTCCATCTCTGGCCAGGGAACTAAGATCCCACATGCCGTGTGACCAAAAAAAAAAAAGAAAGAAAGAAAGAGAAAGAAAGAAAGAAAAAGAAAGAAAGAAAGAAAGAAAAGATACATGCACCCCAATGTTCACTGCAGCACTATTTACAATAGCCAAGACGTGGAAACTACCTAAATGTCCACTGATGGATGAATGGATAAAGAAGATGTGGTACATATATACAATGGAATATTATTCAGCCATAAAAAGAATGAAATAATGCTATTTGCAGCAACGTCGTGGATGGACCTAGAGATTATCACACTAAGTGAAGTAAGTCAGAAGAGAAAGACAAATATATGATCTCACTTATATGTGAAATCTAAAATACGGCACAAATGAACTTGTCTATGAAACAAAAACAGACTCACAGACACAGAGAACAGACTGATACGGGTTTGGGTCTCTCAGGGCCTTGGCTGTTTTATCAGTTTATCAAGCCTCTCATGAACCATGCTGAGTCTGAAGAGTTACTACGATACAATTTGATTTTACAGCACTATCCCCAAAATTTAAAAACAATCTCAAAAGCAAGCCAATCCCCCACTCCTGGAAGAGTGAAACTAGGCACATTTTTGTTCCCAGAATCCAGTACAGAATTTGACCAAAGAACATAGCAGAAACTCAATGGCATTTGAGAGAAAGAGAAAGTCTCTTTGGCTTTAGCCTCACTAGGATGTCCATTAGTCTAGGCCATTTCTTTGAAATTTCTGACCTGCGAACTTCGAACCAGGAGGAATCTTTTAGCCTGACGTTGATTTGTCACTGTGAATTTGCCATGTGCAGTGCACAGCCCTGAGCATCTATCACACGTGGACTCTTGAGCTATCCTTCCTGTTTGATGACCTTGTGGTTCATACTGCAGTACTGAACTAATTATGGGTTCTGTCTAGTGACATTACACCTCCAGTTCTGAGGCGTAGATTTGACAGTCCTATGCCGCCATGGCCATGTTCACTGCCTTTTGTTATGGAACTGCCTAGACCAAAGGCAGCTGCCTTTAAGAGAACATTTCTTTCTCCAACATAATTGACAAATCCAGTGTCAGCTTGGGTCCACATGTAAGGGGAGTCACTTGAGCCTACGGTAGACCATATGTGTCAATGCCGACAAGTTCTATAAAACATGTTTTCCTTACAATTGAGTCTTTGTCTCAGTCAAGCCTGCTTGGGAAAAACTGTACCTGAAGGGTACAGTTGGCTGTGGCTGCTATTGCAGCAGCTGGCTGATGGACAGCTGCCTGAGACTTTTCTGCCCTGTAAACTCCTGCACACTCTCAAGTCAAGTGCCAGGTATACTAAAGACCCTCCAGGTGCCTTATTCATTCCACTCCAGGTATTGCTCAGTCACCTGCAACTCCCTAATGCCCCTTTTCTTTATGTCAGACCTTTACTTAAGTGGCTCTAAAGAAACAGCCACTTTCCCACACCATAAGCTGCAGCCATCAGCCACAATCAAAGTATCTTACGGCTAGTATAGTGGGTTGGATGGTGGCCCCCAAAAGGATATATCCATGTCCTCATCCTTGACGGTTACCTCATTTGAAAAAAAAAGGTTTTTGCAAATGTCATTAAGCATCTTGAGATGGGATTTCCATCCTATATTGTCTGGATGGGTCCTAAATACAATGACAATTGTCCTTATTATATAAGAAGGGCAGAGGGACATTTGAGACACACCAAAGAGAAGATACAGACACCGAAAGGGGGTGATGTGAAGACAGAGACAAAAACTGAGTGATGTGGCCTCAAGCCAAGGAAGCTGGCAACCACCAGAAGCTGAAAGAGGCAAGGGATAGAATCTCCCCTAAAGCATCTGTAGGGAGAGCAGCCTTGTTGACACCTTGATATCAGACTTCTGGCCTCTACAACTGTGAGATAGTAAATTTCTATTGTGTTAAGCGTCCAAGTTTGTGGTAGTCTGTTACAATAAGCACGGGAGAATAATACAGCATGTCTTAAACCTTTTCTAGGCTTCAGCAGTTTACTGCACAAACTTAAATATTTTCAAACAGTCAAAGGTCCCAACATCCCACCATACATTAAAGACCAAGGCACTGGAATACCTTCCTTGGCAGTACCAAAAGATTTTCCACATGGACATTTTCCTCTCCAAAATGTCTGCTCCTTTCTTTTCATTTCTCAGTGTTCCCAGGTAATGCACCCAATGTTAGGGTCTTTTAATTACCTTTCAGCAGCTACAATGCCTTAATTCCATTTGGTTTGGCATAAATTAGAAAATAAGAGAAAAGATGGAGGGCCGAATATTCCTGTTACTGTTGATAACCCTGGCTTGAGAATCCAGTTTGAATGAAATGATCACATAACTGAACCCCAGAATGGGGCAGATTTACTAACTAGTAATACACAGAATGAGAGAAACAGAAGACACTTACTCACACTCTCAAGGGAGAGAACAGAATTAGTCAAGGCAAGCATGCACGCTTAATTCTTTTCAAGCTTTCAATATAAGTCACTTGATCACCCTGGGGCAGAGTCAGTAAAGAAGCAGCGCTAATAGGACCCTACGAGCTCTCTTGACAGGACTAAAACATCAGGAGCAGGAAAGGAACATTCCCTCACTCCCCACCACCACCACCCCCAGCAGTAAAAAATGATCATCCACACTGACAATGTAAAAGAAATCAGAAGCTACGTTAACTCTGATTTACTCTTAGTATACCAAAAGCTTATCAGGAGCCTTGTGCAAAAGCATCTTGATTGGGTTTCTCTGGTGGCGCAGTGGTCCGGGAAGATCCCACGTGCCTCGGAGCGGCTGGGCCCATGAGCCATGTTTACTAAGCCTGCACGTCCGGAGCCTGTGCTCCGCAATGGGAGAGGCCACAACAGTGAGAGGTCCACGTACCACAAAAAAAAAAAAAAAAAAAAAAAAAAAAACCATCTTAATTAGTTGCTAATAAAAGTCTTTAGAAGCAGAACCCTCCACATGCAGCAAAGGGAAGATGCAGACCTGTATGCTTCAGGATTTTCTCACCAAAACCCCACACAATTTGTTTACTATTCCAGCCAAGTATGGCCTAGCCCTACCCTTATCCCTGTTTTTCTTGGTGTAGTAATAAAGAAACATAGATGGAAATAAAGAAGACATATCAGGTAGAAAGATATAAAATAGTGGGGAAAATAATATGTGAAGTCAAGTACCACCACCATTTACTAGCAGTGAACTTTCAGCACCAACATTAATATTTTTTCCTGTTATATCTGTAAATGATAATAACTAATATGTACATAACAATTTTCAATTTAATCAAATCTCATTTTTATAACTAACTACTTCACAACAAATAACATGCTAAGGCAACATCAATAGATGAAAAAAGGTAGTCCCTGGCCCCAAGGAATGTTGCCCAGGAGAAGACAGAGATCTGTAAAAAATACAATTATAATACAGTGTAGCGAGTGCAGCAGTCAGGCACGCAGAAGTGCAAGGGTAGCAAAAAGGAGCGTGTGATCACAACACTAAAAAGAAGACTGCACAAAACACATAATATGTAAACTGAGGTTTGAAAACTGAAGTGGGTTTCCCAGGTGCCCCATAGGGAGAAAGGAATTCTTGGAGGAGGGAAAAGCATAAAAGAAGACAGTGAATTGTTCATATAATCCAGAAGTGAAGTAGGCAATGGCAGGAGAAATGCTTGGACACAGGCGTCATGAAGACTTGCAGGTCTGCATTTTAGCAAGTCCATTCTAAAGGAAACTTTGAGGATCAACTCGGGGGCGGGGGACAGTGGGGGGACAGAGCTAGTCATTCCTGCCAGAAACACTGGAACCAGTTTCTACCAACCCACCAATAGAACGACTTCAAAGGCAACATGGTATCACAGAAAGGGCTTGTTCTTTTGTTTGTTTGTTTTTAGTTCATTAGGCCTCACTTAAAAATTCTGATTCCACAATGCCCTTGCTTTGGGATCTTGAACAATGCTCATAACCTCTGCAAGTTTCAGTATAGTAAGTTTATGTGATTACCTTCATCTGTAATATCCCTGAGTTGCAGTCTTAATGGAAACTCAAGTTCAGGTCAAAGACAAGTTTCTCTGTGACTTCTCCTCTGAATTGATTCAAAAGCCGTCTCTCCCATCCTCATATGGCTTCTCTTATGGAATCTCATAAAAACTTCTAAGACCTCTTTGGTTTTTTGTTGTTGTTGTTGTCTGTTTGTTTGTTTTTTTAATTTAAGTATAGTTGATTTACAATGTTGTGTTACTTTCAGGTGTACAGCACAGTGATTCCTTTTTCACATTCTTTTCCCTTGTAAGTTATTATAAAATATTGAGTAGAGTTCCCTGTGCCATAGAGGAGATCCTTGTTGTATCTATTCTATGCCTTCTCTGAATGACCATAGCACTTGTTGTCTGTATCATTTTTATGTCTCTGGTTTCTTTGTGACTGAAAATGAAAAATTTCTATTTGTTCATGTCCTGGCCCTTCCTTAAAAATGTGTTCATTTATGTATTTCATATTTATTGACTACATCTTAGACACCTTGTTAACTGCTGGTTCTAGATGTTAGTAAAATATAGACCTTCCTGCTCAAAAGGTTGCAGTATTTGTGGGAAAACAAAAAAATGAACAACCTATGTCTCAAAGATCTTTGTACTTCCCAAAGAGAACACACCTAGTAGGTACAATAAATACATGTATCATACATAAATGTATAAATAGTTAAGGGGATTGAAAACTAGAGATAACTGCTTTTCGATTCTGAGGAAATGATGATTATATTTCACCAGGAGCTCAATACCACTCTGAGAATGAGGGCTTAACCCCCGTCCTGACTCACTGCATCGCTTTTCTGTATAAAAATACACAAGTCTGTATATACGCTCTAGAAAAAGGCTTATCTGGCATGAATTTCAGATAGCAAGAAGAAAACTTCAAGAGGTTCAGAGAAGCATCCAGAAGCTCAGATGATTGGCACTAATACAACTTGCTTGACAGGAAAATAAAGCTGTAAATCTCACAAAATTAGATGATCTTTGAAGAATTTCAAAACCTCCTGCTATTAATTGGAAATCCCAGAAGAACCACTTCTTTTAAAGCATACTGATAATATGCTTTACAGCTTAATATTCAGAAGCCTATGTTTTGGCTAAGTGAGCTTCAGGAAAGAAGGAAACTTGTGGTTCAGTTCCATCTACTCTGGAACCTCTGGTCAAAACATTTACTTCTGTGCTCAGCCATCTTATCATCTGTAAAATGGAGGCAACTCTAAGAACACATAGTTACACAGATGTTGCACAGTTTCATGTGTCATTGTCTTCATTTGTTTCAGAAAACCAATAACATCTAAGCTACTACTGCAAAGAGTGCAATGTTACTTGGGGTCATCTAGTGCAGCTCTGTCAAAGGAAAGAAAAGGAAAAGGGCCTAGAATAACTATAATTTTCCCAAGAGGACACTATTATTTTATGGTAAATCTGAGTCAAGAACCCTGATCTCTTTGATGACATTCCACTGTTCTTTCGTTGGGTTCTGAACAACCCAGAGAAAGAAAGAGAAATAAAACTCGTATGTGCTGTCACTGGTACAGGATGTGGCAAGATTGGAATTGGAGAACTACATATTAACAGGTATTTGGGAAATTCTTCAAACTAATTAAGATATATACCAGGTCCATAAAAAACAGTATGTTTTCTCAAGATGATTCTGTGGAATGAACAGAACTGGTAACTGAAGGTGTCTGTGTGCTGCAGTTCCAAACAGGATGGGTGAATGCTTGTTTTCTGGCACCTTGAAGACTCCACCCCAACATACACATTAAAATAAAATTAACATTTCAACTGGGTCATAGTTAATTCTGCATGCTCTTGTAAGTCAGCAAAATATTCCATATATCATTTAAGTTGTCACTCACTTTTTTTTTTTTTTTTTGCGGTACACGGGCCTCTCCATGTTGTGGCCTCTCCCGTTGCGGATCACAGGCTCCGGACGCGCAGGCTCAGCGGCCATGGCTCACGGGCCTAGCCACTCCACGGCATGTGGGATCTTCCCGGACCGGGGCACGAACCCGTGTCCCCTACATCGGAAGGCGGACTCTCAACCACTGCGCCACCAGGGAAGCCCCATATCTGATTTTTGTATTAGGACTCTTCTAATTTTTTATATACATTGGAAAATAACTCATGTCTTTCTAAGGTGTATATCTTTGATTATATTTTCTATTTTCATAAAGCTTCTTGTATTCTCTACTCAAAACAGTTGTAAATAATGGCTGCATGTAACTAATCAATAATCAGCCATTTTGTCCAGATTTTCAAATGTGTTGGTATAAAGCTACCATAGTATTCTTTTGTAATTTAAAAAAAAAATCACTCTGTTTTATAGCTAGTCCCATCTCTATCATATTTGCCAAATATTGCTTATTTTATTGGTCTTTCTAAAGAACAAGCTTTTGGTTTTATTTGTCAAGTTTACTGCTTTTCTTCTCTATTTTTGACTTTTCTCTTGACTAATTTTGTCCTTCCACTCTTTGGGATTTACCTTGTTCTTTTTCTATGTCTACTGTCCATTTCCTATAGCTTCAAGAGCCATTTTCAACAACTCAACGAGTTCTGCCGGCTGTGTCATGGCCACTTCATCATATGCCATTAAAACTTAATCTCATACACTGGGTGAAGACTCAGCAGTCTTATTTTGCTTTCAAAATTGTTCTATAGCCTTGGATCCTTCTTCTTCTCCTAAATTAGCACTATCATCAGGGAAAATTCTAGTGGGCCTAGAATTCTAGGCTTGCCTCTCCGGTAGTTTCATAATCAAAGAAAAAACATTTCCACCCTTTTTTTGATGTTGATCGAAAATTTAGCAACACTTCTTTGCACTGTATTCAAATCCCAAAATATAAGCAAGCCTTCATGCACACAGGCTCACTGAAATGTCATAATTTTAAACTTTGTATGACCTGGAACAATGACCTTTCCAAATACTCCACACTCTTCCTAGGTGTTCAGACTTTTTCATTCCTACAACATCTTTTACACATGGTCGATTTGTGTCATAAGTTCTTCCTCACTCCCACTTCTGAGTATATATCCAAAGGAAACATCATCATGATTTGAAGAGATATCTGTACTCCCATGTTCATTGTAGCATTATGCACAAGAACCAAGGTATGGAAACAACCTAAGTGTCCATAGTAGATTAATGGATAAAGGAAATATGGTATATATATACAATAGAATATTATTCAACCTTAGAAAAGAAGAAAATCCTATCATTTAAGTCAACATGGGTAAAACTGGAGGACACTATGCTAAGTGAAATAAGACAAAGACAAATAGTGCATGATGTCACTTATATGTGGACTCTAAAAAAATAATGAAATAAATCAACTCTCCCCTCCCTGGACATTTTCCTCAGCAGAATCTAGCAGCCTCTACTATGAGTCTTATCTTTTTTTTTTTAATTGTTGTACCAGATCACAACCCCAGGGAACCTATGTATTTACCGATGTATATCTACATTATAGTTTACCATTGTTATATTTCTTTGTAATTCATTCCTTCCACTTCTGGCATCAGAACCTCATTTTTACTTTGGAGAAGTCCTTGTGATTCAGGTAGGCTGTGTGTCTCCTCCCTAGGCTGTGTGACTTGGGGCTGGCTAGACACAGTGTTTTACATATACTCTATATGTCTTAAGTACTTATTTCTCTGTTTTCCATCATTTTCCCTCCAAATTTTTGTGTAGTTATTTTTTAATTGACATTTGTAATCCTTTCTTTTGTTTGACTAAGGTACTGTTCAACCGATCTTCTGAGTGCTTAATTTCAGCTTTTTTAATTCTAGAAGTTTCTTTTGGTTGCATTTCACAGATAATTTTTGCTTAAATTGTACATGTTGTCCTTTTCTTAATACATTAATCATAATTTTAAATAATACTTTCATTGAGATATAATTTACTTTCCATATTATTTAAAGTGTACAGTTTAAGGTGTTATGCATCTACCACCACAATCAACTTTAGAACTTTCATCCACCCCCCAAAAGAAAAAGAATCTATTATAGGTCACTCACTCCCCCATTTCTCCAAACCCTAGGCAGCCACTAATATACTTTGTCTCTACAGATTTGTCTAGACTGGACATTGCATACAAATGGAATCATACAATTACTTAGCACGTTTTCAAGGTTCATCCATGTTGTAGCATGCATCAGTACTTGATGTCTTTTTATGGCTGAATAATATTCCATGGTGTGGATATTACTATGTTTCATTTACCCATTCACAGTAAATGGCCATTTGGGTTATTTCCACTTTGGGGCTCTTATGAATAATGCTGCTGTGGTTGGATTTACGTGCAAGTTTTGTATGCAGGTCTAAATTTGTTTTTTCAATTAACAGACTATTTCAGAGCAGTTTCTGGTTTACAGAAAAATTAAACAGAAAGGACAGAGTTCTCATACCTCCTTACCTCTCTACCCAGTTTCTCCTATTATTAACATCTTACACTAGCGTAAGACATTTGTTATAGTTAATGAACCCATATTGATACATTATTACTAACTAATGTCCATGGTTTACTTTAAACTTCATTCTTTGTTTTGTACATTATATGATTTTTTGACAAATGTGCAATAACCTGTATCCACCATTACAGAACCATACACAGGAGTTTCTTTGCCTTTAAAATTCCGTGCTTCACCCATCCTTTTCTCCCTCCCCACCACCTCTGGCAACCACTGATCTTTTGACTGTCTCCACACTTTGGCCTTTTCCTAAAAGTTCATATAGCTGCAATCATATAATATGCATGTAGCCTTTGCAGATTGGCTTTTTTTCACTTAGCAATATGCATTTAAGCTTCTTCCATGCCTTTTCATGGCTTCATAGCCTTTTCTCTTTATTGCTCAATGCTATTCCTTTGTACCGATATACCATAGTTTGTTTATCCATTCCCCTATTGAAAAACATTTGGTTGATTTCAAGTTTTGGCAACTATGAAAGAAACTGTTATAAATATCCATGTGCAGGATTTATGCGGACATAACTTTTCAGTTCCTATGGGTAAATACCAAAGAGCATGATTACTAGATCACTGTATGGTAAAAGTATGTTTAGTTTTGTAAGAAACTGACAAGTATCCTGCTAGCAGCAAATGAGAATTTCAGTTGTTCTGCATCGTCAACAACTTTGGTATTTCAGTATTTGGATTTTAGCCATTTGAATAGGTGTGTAGTGGTATCTCATTATTGTTCTAATTTAAAATTCCCTGATGACATGGAATGTGTAGCATCTTTTCATATGCATATTTGCCGTGTGTCTATTTTCTTTGTTTGATCATAGTTTTTTGTTTTTTAACCAAAGCCTACTAACTCTTGTCCTCCTTGTCTATTTATATTGTCTTTTTTCTTTCTTTCTTTTATTTTTTTCTGAGCTTTTGATCATTTAGTCTTTTTCCTGGTATGTCCAATTATTTTGTATATTAAAATTGGGCTTAACTTATTTTAGGAAACTATAAAGATACCTCCACATTCTGGATGTTGTTATTGTTCTCTTGAAAAGATTTCCTTTTGCCCATGGCAGACAGTTACTATAGGGACTGGAAACCTTAGTCCATTCTCAGTTTGAGCTCATTCAAAGCTGTTTTTCAGTCTGTGTGAAGGGTGCTCTATTTCTGTCTTGTCCTTCCTCTACGGGTGTTGCCCTTTGGGATTACCATATGAAAGTTTGGATTCTCCCTATTCCCAACTACCCTTGTATTTGTTAGGCTTTAAATGTAATGGTTCCCCCAGCCCCGTGAGACTAAGGATACGTGTAGCTCGTCATTCCATTAGTTGTTGCTTTTAGCTTGAGCTCTTGCCGTTTGGCTTCTGTGGTTACAGTCTTTTGAACTCCTTGGCTTTTCAGCTCCTAGGCTGTATGAGTTGAATCAGCAAATGCCCCAAGGAGAAAAGCTGCACCAAATGTCAAGCTTGCATCTGTGTTTCCCTTCTCTCCAGAACTTGGCCCCCATGTCTTGGTGTCTCTCAAACATTCGGATGCTGGTGAACAGATGTTTTCTTATTTTATCCAAGTTTTCTAAAATTTCTTGAGACTTCCCCTGATCTCATGTTATTATTGAAGTATCATCTCAATTATCCTTAGGAAGAAAATTTACAATTTTATATTTTATTTTTTTATTTTCTATATTACCTCAGTTTCTGTAGAGACCTTTTACCTGATAGTTCAGTCTAGTTCCTGTGTTACCAGTAACATGGAGATAGGTGGAGGCTAAGAATACTGGGGGGAAATCACTGATGAATGATATGTCTCATTCTTTTTGTTTTTCCTCTCCTTATTTACTCTGGCAGCCTACATTTGTCCTTCTTGATTGGACCCAGTTGCCCAAATAAGCAACCCACTCTGGCAAAGACCTGACTTTACTCTCAGAAATGTCTGCATGTTAGGATAAGCTAGATGATGAACACCATGCCAAAGTTCTTTGTGTGACCAGTCAGAATGGCCATCATCAAAAAATCTACAAACAATAAATGCTGGAGAGGCTGTGGAGAAAAGGGAACCCTCTTGCACTATTGGTGGGAATGTACATTGATACAGCCACTATGGAGTACACTATGGAGGTTCCCTAAAAAACTAAAAATAGAACTACTGTACGACCCAGAAATCCCACTACTGGGCATATACCCTTAAAAAAACGTAATTAGAAGAGACATGTACCACCATGTTCATTGCGGCAGTATTTACAATCGCCAGGACATGGAAACAACCTAAGTGTCCATCGACAGATGAATGATAAAGATGTGGCACATATATACAATGGAATATTACTGCCATAAAAAGAAATGAAATTGAGTTATTTGCAGTGAGGTGGATGGACCTAGAGACTGTCATACAGAATGAAGTAAGTCAGAAAGAGAAAAACAAATATCGTATGCTAACACAGATATATAGAATCTAAAAAAAAAATTGTTCTGAAGAACCTAGGGGCAGGACCGGAATAAAGACGCAGACATAGACAATGGACTTGAGGACACGGGGAGGGGGGAGGGTAAGCTGGGGTGAAGTAACAGAATGGCTTGGACATATATGTAAATGTAAAATAGATACCAGTGGGAAGCAGCCGCATAGCACAGGGGGATCAGCTCGGTGCTTTGTGACCACCTAGATGGGTGGGGTAGGGAGGGTGGGAGGGAGACACAAGAGGGAGGAGATATGGGGATATATGTATATGTATAGCTGATTCACTTTGTTACAAAGCAGAAACTAACACAGCATTGTAAAGCAATGATACTCCAATAAAGATGTTAAAAAAACAATAAGTAAGAGAGTAAAAAAATTCAAAAGAATTGGCCACACTCCTCCAACAGATTCTCTAACCTTTAGCAGAACAGAATTCACACTGAATCTGGTTTATGAGTAAAAGACAAGTCAACTTTAAAGTGGATCAGAGATGACAACATTTCTTTCCATGTGCCTACTTTGGAGCCATATTTATGCTGACCACTCAAAACCTTCCTCTTGAGTATTCTGTGATATATTAGAATCAGGAATAAGGGGTGTTAGTGCTGGAAGGGTCAGCCAGAGGTCTGCGATTTAATTCACATATCCTTTCTGCACCAGACTCTTTAAGATCATTGAGTTAGCCTAAGAATTTTGAAGCTGTAGAATTCAAGACAGTACATTACAATAGGCCAATATTACTATTCTCCTGCTCTGACATTCTCCACTGATGGACAGATGAAGGAGAAGGAAGGGCAGTCACCAGTAACTGAGAGTAAATGAAACTGGAATATTATAATTCAGTATCATTTGAGTGACTGAATTGGCTGGCAGAGTGTTCTCCAGTTAAGGGTGAGGGAAGATTAATTCTGCACATGACACCACTACTGTATTTATACAAGTCTACTGGGACAGTTGTTTGCCTTGAATTGGTTTCTTCGTTCATTTCAGTCAGACAGTTGTGTTGACTGATTTTCCTTTTTGATGTATGAAATGACAGTTTGACTGAATTTACCATTTAATTTACACTAATGCACTGTAAAAACGATACATTAGTCAAATTGGATTTGGCAGGTATGAAAATGTTTACCCCAGAACTAGACAGAAATATAATATTGCCTTCTACAGAAATGTAAGTCACATGCCCTGGATTCTGGGGAAATGTTCCAATTTTAATGATTTTACCACGTTTCAAAAATGTAGGGTCACTGATCCCATAGTAAAAATAAGAAGATCTGTGAAGTCCAGAAAAACACAGTTTTGTGTGACTCTGACAGTCACATAACACAAAAGAAAAAACTATGATGAGATAAATTTTACTGAGTTTCATACTTATCAAGAGGTGTTTCTATGTTAAACTTCTGAGTCTTATTCTAGAAGTTCTTTAGGAACAAACACTTCAAATATATTCATAGAAAAACCTCTTTATTTGTAATTTCATTCTTCCAATATTTATAGTTACTATGACAGGCCATTTCTCCACGTCCCATCCCATGATTCTCTGCTCCTATTGAACATTTGGAAATTCGTGGCGTGAGCAGGAAAGTGAAGCAGTTTTTGAGATTATTGAATAATGCTGCTTTTATAAAGACTGCTTTATTCCATAGTTGACAAACTTATAATGGTACCGATGCTTGGATACTACTCTTAGAGATGAGAAAGCTCTTAAGGAACCTTCCGTATTCCATTCACCAATCTGTGTTCTTGTTCAAAGCAAAATTAATTCCTTTCAAAATTATCATATTACCTTAATTTTTAATCTTAAAATAAGATTAAAAATTAAAATAATTAAAAATTAAAAATCTTAATTTTTAATCTTAAAATAATCTATCTGTGAGAATGGGAAGTTTGGGTAGGAAAAAGTGACAGAAGATGGGACAAAAAGAGAATTCATAGAAAGACAAAACAGAATTTTTTAAATGGTGGGTACAAACTTCTGTTTCCAACTATATCAGTTTACCTTAGGAAAACGTACTAGAAAGGCCAAATAAATCATAAGCAACATTGGACTGTGAGCATTAGAAAGCTACTGAGGTAGCCATGACCTAGAAAAGTAAAATAGAGAAAGAAACTCACTGAAGTGAGAACAATATTCTGCACATGCTTTTCTAGCCCAGTCATTTAGAAACTACTGATGAAGAGCAAAAGTCTGAGAAACCAAATGTGGCTCCTAAGAGGTAGAAAAGCCAGTAGATCTTAGGACAATGTCATAGGACTAAGGAAACCAGAGTTGGAATTGAGAAATAACAAGGCAGCTAGAATTTTAAGGACCAAAATCACAGAGAGAGTAAAGATTCAGAGAACAGAGCTGGATTCAGCAACAGTGTTCCCTTGCAGTATTTTCCATGTATAATAGGTAGATAAGGCAAGATGCTAAGAAGTCAAACAAAAGCTAACTGAAGTCAAAGCAAAGACTTAGTTGGCTCATAATGCTGAAGAGACAAAATTGGGGTTCAGAACCTATGAAAGATTTGTGGCCCAATGGAAAATGAATGATATGAATTAGGACATTGAAAGTCTCTACATATGTGTGTGTGTGTGTGTGTGTCTGTGTGTCTCTGTGTGTGTGTGTGTGTGTGTGTCTGTGTGTTAGGAAGGTTGATGCAACATCTACACTGAACCTTATAAAGAAGGAAAATGAGTATGAAGTTGGTCCAGTGACTGAGGTGATCTTCCCCTCTGCTCCCTACCTAAGAATAGGAAATTGTCTCCTCAAGAAAATATAGTTGACCCGTGAACAAGGTAAGGGTTAGAGACACTGACTCCCTGTACAGTCAAAAATCCACATATAACTTTATGGTCAGCCCTTCTTATCTGTGGTTCTGAATCTGAGGATTCAACCAACCACAGATCATGTAGTACTGTATTACTTATTGAAAAAAATCCATGTATAAGTGGATCTGTGCAGTTCAAACCCAGGTTGTTCAAAGGGCAACTGTAACGTCATTCAGGTTCCCTACAACTTGTCATATCCCAAGTCTGGTATTCACTGAAGAACCACCAAGACTACCAAGAAAAGGAGAATTAGAATAAAAAACAAAACAGAATCAGAATCATAGATGACCTAAACATTAAAGTTCATACATATTTTGGTAAATATTATCAAGTTCAAGAAAATAGATGACAAGGTGGAGAACTTAACTTGACAACTAGAAACTATAAACTGATTGAAGTTGAACTGATAGAATTAAAAATTATACGAAATTTCAAACTCAGTAGTGGATTGGACACAGGTAAAGAGAGGTAAGTGAACTGGAAGATAGCGTAGTAACAATATTAAGACTAAAACATGGGAAACGAAAAGAATAAAAAGTACACAAAAGCGCATTTGAGACATATGGGCCACAGTAAACATTTTTATCATATGTGTAAACTGGAGTCCAAAGAAAAAAGGAGAGAGAGATTGGGATGAAAACAATATTTCAGAAATATTAACAGCTGAGAGTTCTCTAAAACTAAAAAGAATATGTGGAGCCATAAATTCAATAAGCACTAAAGAATGCAACAAGAACAAATACAAAGAAAAGCACACCTAAGATCACCACAGTACAATTCATGAATAGTAAAGAAAAACATGACATCTTAAAAGCAGCCCGAGGAAAAAGAGAGAGATTACTTTCAAAGGAACAATAGGATTAAGATTACAGCTTTCTTCTCAATGAAACTGGACACTAGAAGATAATGGAATAACATTTTTAAGTGCTAAAGAAAAGAACTGCCCATTGGGAATTCTAGAGGCAGAGAAAATGTTGTTTGGAAGGAAAGATGAAATGAGAAATTTGCAGACAAACAAAATTTAGAAAATATGTTCTCATCAGAACTGACTGAATTAAATTATAAAGGGAGACCCGCAGGTAGAAGGAAGATTATCACAGACGAAAATAAGGAATTTATAAAGAATTATGTATAACAGAAAGGATAAATAAGTGGATAAACCTAACTAAAATCTAACAGCACAAAAGAGTAATAATAAAATATATCAAAAATTAGAATGCATTAAAACAAATGGAAGAGGAAAAGTAGTAAAAGAAATTTAAGATCTCAGCATTGCTTGAGAAGCAGTAAAAGAGCTAATAAGTCATGGTACATCTGTAACTGCTACTTATGTAAAAATAACAAGCTAATACAAGGGAAAATGGAATTTGAAGAAATCTAAAAGGAAGAAAGAAGAGAAAAAAGAACATAACAAGGTGGGACAAATAGTAAACGAGGAGTAAACGGTCTATAAGAAAATACATTAACTGTAAATACTCAAATTAAAGGACAAGGATTATTGAAACAAACAAAAAACCTAATTCTATGCCACCTACAAGAGATAAGAGTCAGATTGAAAATTAAAGGATTCAAAACTTATGTCCTAACAACAATAAGTAAAATTGAAGAAGATTTTTTAATGTTAACATAGATTTGAAAGCAAAAAGTATCACTGGTGATAAGGCAGGATAATAAAACCCACTGTTACTTTACAAGGAATATATTATAAATCTAAACTTCAATGCAATAGATGAAGGGAAATTCCAAAAATCTAAGTAGAAATAGAAAAATCTAAATTACCTACATCAGTAACGTAGAACCACAAGAACAAATCAGCAGATTAGAGAAGATCTGAATACCATCATTAAAAACTTTGGCCTACATTTACATAAAACACTGCACCAACAATGATGGAATATATATATTACGCAGAAATTTTTAGGTGCACATGGCACATTTATAAAATTGACTATATTCCAGTTATAAAACAAGACTCCAGGGGCTTCCCTGGTGGCGCAGTGGTTGAGAATCTGCCTGCCAGTGCAGGGGACACAGGTTCGAGCCCTGGTCTGGGAAGATCCCACATGCCGCAGAGCAACTGGGCCCATGAGCCACAACTACTGAGCCTGCGTGTCTGGAGCCTGTGCTCCACAACAAGAGAGGCCGCGACAGTGAGAGGCCTGCGCACCGCGATGAAGAGTGGCCCCCGCTTGCCACAACTAGAGAAAGCCCTCGCACAGAAACGAAGACCCAACACAGCCAAAAATAAATAAATAAATTAAAAAAAAAGGAAAAAAAAAAAAAAAAAAAACAAGACTCCGAATAAGCAAGAAATTTTAAAATATATAACCAATATTGTACCAAATAGTTGGATATTAAAAACATACTTCTGATCATTATGTAGGTCGAAGGTAAAGTCGCAATGGGAGTTAGAATTTTATTAATTGAATGATAATGAAAATATGCCATAACAAAACCTGTGGGTTGCAAATAAAGCTGTGGTCACAGAGAAGTTTATGTATTCAAATTATATTCTCTAAATGTAAAAGGGACAGGAATAAAGCAACTAGAAGATAACCTATCACCCTGAGGTAGGCAGCTCCTGAACTGTACCTGGTGGGGAAGGCAGGGCAGAACTTCAGGAGGCCAGCTGAGAGCACGGTGAACGCCACGTCAGGAGCAGTCTCCAAGAAAGAGCACTTAATGTACAAAGGGATGACTAAAATATATTTAAGAGCTAGCACCTGACTCCTCTTAAGGATGACTTAACGTTGCTGGGGAAAAAATAAGAAGTGCTCGGTGTAGAAGGTGAATAGCTTTATAATTCCCAGGAGAATCTTGGTACCGGGACCACACAATGAAGAACTTGGAGTCCCCGTGGCTAATCCAGCAGAGAGAAAAGGAGAAACAGAGATGCGAGAGAAACTAAAGGGAACTCTTGGTGCAATTTGGTGCTGCTGCAGGCCCAAGTCCAGGTATGTGCTCTCTAGCTCCCCATCTTAAATAAAAGCCACCATGTTCCTTAGTCTTTCAGGTACTTAGAATTTCTCTTTAGAACCTGAAAATGGGGTCAGGTTTCCTGTCTGCATTGCTACAGTCCAAAATAGAGGCAGGATGGTTGAAATAGTTCTCTAGCTGGCAGAGGAGGCCTTGAAGCTGTGAGCCACTCACTGCAAACCAGCAGGACATGAAGGATTCTTGAGCAGATCTGAAGCTACTGGGAGGCCTTTCAGGAGTTAAATCCCATAGTAAATACTGTACCTTCATTGGCCCCTTCTCCCTCTCTGTCCAGTCTTCCTCCACTCCCATGGGGGCCCTTTGGGGTTAAATGAGCACTCTTTGACTTGTACTTGGTGGTCCCAGAACTTGACTTGGGCCTGGAGACTTCCATGAAAAGTCTGCCTTCCACCTACTGGCTTGGGTTTCTTGGTCTCTGTGCTCCAGGCTAATCCCTTCAATCTGCTTTTTCCATTTCTGCCAATAATCCCCCTCTCCAGACCTTCCTAATGCTCTTCTGGGGTGGGAGGAGACTTACTGAGGGCAATGTTTATTTCTAGAGGGAGAGGTGACCACATGACTTCACAGTGGTCGTCCCCTTGTTTATTCAGTTTCTGTCTAGATTAGTTGTGGGTGTCTGTGCACCCCAGCCTCACCCCAGGAGGCTGTAGAACACTGTCCTTATCTCAGCCCTGAGCCACTCTCTATCCTCCTTCCCTCTCTCTCTTTACCCATCTTTACCCGCAGACTCGCAGGCTTTCTGGACCTCTGAGGAAGATAAGTGCTTCACCGAACCTCTGCTACAGAACCAAACATACTGAAATGACTCTTTACAAAGCTATTGAAACAACAGAAAAAGAATACATGAGGATTGTTTCTCCTGAGCGTTCAATTACCTAGGGGGCCTTTAGCAAACTTTGACTGATAAATCTAACCTTTCTTTCCTTGGCAATAGTTGATCACACTGTGAGGAAAACAAGTTAGGGAATGGAAAAATACTATTTGGATTTCAAGGAAATAATAAAGATGCAGGGACTATCTTTGACTTTTGCAAGGTGAGAAGAGAGTTTACATTTTGATTATTTGATGGCAGGAATCCCTTTTAAAACAGAGCCAGTCTGCATGATGCATTTAAAAAATCAACCTTTTCAAATATAGCCATAGCCCCCACAAGATTTCTTGATTTCTCTGGGGTCAGATACACCATCACATTTCACACTGGTGCCCTGTATATGAAAGTGATAAACATAATCTGGAAGCACGGCAGTGGCTAAAAATATGGAGCTGGCAGCCACACGTTGAAATGATTTTTTGCTTTTAATTCATTGCATAAAATGCTAATGTCCAAATTCAGGCAGGTAGATCTTACCAACCATCAAGAGCTTCAACCCTGCTAACAGCTAAGTATGCACTTTTAAACCCTACTTTGACTGCTCCAGAAACTTACTGGGTTTCTTTAATGCCTCTGTTACTATTTCCTTTGTGTCATTTTGTTTTTCTTTAAAAACATAGCTGTGTGACTTTGGGGAAGTTATATTATTTCCTTGAGACTTGGTTGCCTTCTCTGTGAATATCTGGGTATAATTTTAGTATTGCTCAATAGAATTTTTAGTGACAATGAAAATATTCTATACCTGGACTATGCAAAGCAGTATGCAATAGCTACATGGAGCCAATAAACATCTTTGAAATATGGCAAATGCAACTGAGGAATTGAATTTTTAATCTTATTTTAAAATTTGTTTACATATAAATAATGCCACGTAGCTAGCATCTGTTGACAATACAGATCTACATAATATTTTAAGGACACTCCACTCAAAAACTCTACCATTCATTTACTCAATCTAAATATTTTTGCCCTCTGACAAACAGAAAATAATTTATGCTTCCCTTGAAATTATCTGTCAAGACCTTTATCAGTTTGGGGACATTATATTCTTAAAATTGACTTTGCTTTATGATACTTTAATAATGTTGGAGTTCCCTGCCCTTGGTATCACCTTTGTGATGATGGGAAATATTGTGGATGATCAAGGACCATTTCAAGAGATCATGGAGAGAAACCTCCTTCTGGATTTAATTTCATTATGAGGATGTCAAAATGCTTAACTACTTAAAATAAAGCCCATACCGTTTTTATGCTGTTATATTCTATATGTAGCTGGAAAAAATGTTAAAAATATTTTTAAAGAACTGCACAACTATTTTTGAAGCTGATTTGGCTGTTCAAGGCTTGCTAGCACTTTATCCATCTCAGTACTATTTCACTTAGTAAACAAATGCAGTTGCCATAATTGCTGCATATGTGCCTGTGTTCCTTTCTAGGTTATATGTTTTTGAAGTTAGAAACTATATTTATATCACAGCCCCTATGTATAGCACAATATCCATTGCTAATTCAGATTGTGTTTTAAGATATGAGACAAAATTTAAGACTTTTATTATAGTCATAAACATCTAGCAAACCAACCAGAAAATAAAAGCTAATTTTCAATTGGTTGGCCAAGAACAAAAAAGAGAGGAATACCTAGTGCAAAACCATATCTCTAATAACTACTGTTGGATTTAGAGCACACACATGCTAAACTTATTTTAAAATATCTTCTTATCAAAGATTTGAGGTTGGACCTGAAAAAATTATATCAGAAGTGAAAATAATCATGTGGTCTGACCAGCCTGGATCACACAAAGTAAGTGTATACTATATATAAAGTAGATAAACTACGAGGTCCTACTGTATAGCACAGGCAACTATGTTCAATACCTTGTAATAACCTATAATGGAAAAGGATCTGAAAAAGAAATATATATATCTGAATCACTTGGCTGTACACCTGAAACACAACATTGTCAATCAACTATACTTCAAGTAAAACAAAACAAAACAAAACAAAGTAAGTGTAAAGGGAAGTATAGTTTTATAAATTCACGTCTGATATCCAATGGACCAACTTAAAGACAACAGAAACTACAACTTTCTAGGAGACAGGACATGGCCAGCAAACCAGGCCGTTACCCTCGGTAACGGTCATACCTGCCAAAAAATATACAGACTAGCCTGCATTCATGAATACATAGGAATTCTTCATTTATCTGGCATTGTTAGGCAATGAGGTATTGTATGTTAGGAGGAGTTTTTTTAACATGACAAATTTAAGAGGAGTTATTTTAACCTTCACTCGGTAATTTTTTTCTAAAATTAAGAAATGTATCCACTGGTGTATCTAATGTTTCCGTGATAACTCGGGGTCATCAGTTCAATCAACATTTGCATGAATAATGCAAATGGAAAATGCTTACTGAAACTGAAAATGACATAGCACTGGCTGGAATAACTGATGAGAGAGCAAGAAAAAAACAAAAATGAAAACAAACCGTGATCAAGAAAGAATCAGTCAAGTTCTGACTTTCTGTACTTAGTTTCAATAAGAGATACCACAAATCCCAGCGAGAGACTCCAGCATCATTAGCTGTCTTTCTCCTTTGTTTCCACCTTCCTTTCCTTTTCCTTCTACCCTAGATTGTTCCAGGAAATGTTTATAGCTGTTTCCAAGACAAATTCTAATACTTTCTCTCCCATAAACTTCACAATATGTCCATGTGATAAATAGTGTGGAGGTAAAAGACAATTCATCACAGGGACATCTCCTATGAAAATAAAATTAGAAACTAGCTTCTAAACATGCAGAGAGAAGGGTGTGGTGTCAGGCACTAATTTCCTTGTGAATTCCTCTCCATTTCTAATAGACGCTTTTATGTACCAAGATCCCTTTTTATTGGTGTCCTATTCCAGACTGTTCCACTCCGCCCATCCTCATCCTGTAAAATACATTCACACTCTTTTGTGACTCTACTTATTTGCCAAGTAAATAATCAATCATAGAACTGTCAGAATTAAATATAGAGTGAAATTAAAATACTGGAGTCACTTGGAGGGTTTAAGCAGCTCCACCAGAAAATACTGGGCATGGATTTAAAAAGGCTGTGCAGGACTTGCTCTTGTCCAAGTTCTTTCTCAACAAGTATGTGAAATAAGCCTAAATTCAGAGTTAATCAGATTGGCCTGCTTTCTCAGGTGGACTGGAATTCACTGCTCTTTCCCCTCAACTCCCTGATGTCAGTGGCACTTTCTGGAGATGAGGTGGACTTCTCTGCCTACTGCAGAAGCTCAGTTCCCCCCGGGCCCACTCCCTGTCTGAATCCCACACTTGAGGCCAGATGCCAGCCTTCCCAGAACATTCGTGGTCTCATTTCAGTTTTTGACCTGCTCAGATTGAGTCCCTGTAGACTCTTTCTCAGCTTGAAACCTGATCTTCAACCCCTTTCCCTGACCTCGATGGTTACCTTCCTACTTTAGGCCTCAGGTGCTTTAGCTATAAAATGATATAGTTGCCCTTAATTCTAAAGTCTTCTTTCTAAAGCTCTACAATGTGCTGGCTCCTTGAAAATGTTTCTCTTTGCTGGTTTTAATTTTGTAGAGAATTAAAAGCACAGCTACTCTAAGAGACAGTAAGTTACATTGGATAAGGAAAGTGTGCTTTTGTAGTTAGATTAACAGGGATGGAAGACGACTTAGTGTGTTTTAAGATACGCATGATCCATTCACGTGAGAGTCAGGGAATGAAGAGGAAGAGAGTTAATAAAATACCAAACGATTGTGACAAATTAAGTTAACCAAAATGTAACTGATTAGTTACTACTTGAATAAGCCACACATATCCAATTCAAGTTTTCCTTTATTTTTCTAAGAAGGGATCCCAGTGAACTGAGTCCCATGTTCAGGAACTCCACATTCAATGGCTTAGTCTTTAAAAACTGTTATGTTGCTGGAAGGTGAAATATTGCCCATCAGTCCTAATTGATATTTAGCTATCACGCACATTTGAAATAAATTTATTACTTTGCCTGATCCCAATGTAATACATTCCAAAGGGTGCAAAGAGCACACGAAAATTTATGGAGTCTCCATCTTCTACACTAAAGTGTGCAATAAATTACATATTATTGGGCCGTGAAATACACAAGCCATAGAAACCACACCATTAGGAATGTACACAGTGGTAAACAGCAGGTAATGATAATGATATAAAACAAAATAGACACTGTGTAGGTTGGCACTGCTGCCAATAAAGCAATTGTTAAATGCATTCATATGCATCTACGCTAGGTAAGCTCTTTGAGGGCAATTGCTATGAATTCTACATACCTGTCAGGATATTATATATAGCCCAGTTTCTATGGCCTTTATTCAGAGACGCTGAGAATGGGTTACTGTGGGTAAATTCAGACCTTTTCTCAATATAGAATTTGGTCAACATGCATTCTGAACAGCAAAATTTCACACTGCTTTCAATTTTCCTACACTAATTGCCACCTCAACAAATGCAGGATTAAGATTATAAGAAGTTAGAAGGGAAAGGTGGAAGAAAAGAAGGAAGGTAGAAAAAAGGTGGGTATGGAGTACTTCAACATTTATGTAAAGAGTGGACCTAAAACTAACCTGAGGTTACCCTAAACTATTAGCATATGCTATAGAAACTTAAATGAAAAAAAAACAAAAACAAAAAACAAACCCAGCAAGGGAAACTCAAAGATTCTTTGTTTTTTCACTTTACTGCATATACACTGCATATTTACTGCATAAATATTTACTGCATATTTACTGTTTATCCATCTTAAACAATCTACATGCTCATATCCAATAAGAGAGCATTGTTTTGCAAGGCTATTTGGGTTCTATCGGCATGTAAAGGTCAGACAACTCAACTTTAGCAGAGTTAGCCTTCAGGTGAATAATTGCTTCTTTCAGGTTGTAAGCATTTGAATTTTCCAGAAATGTTTCCCAAAAAATGAAAACTAAAAGAGTCCTAGGACAGTGCCCTTTAGAAGTTTTATAGTATCAAGGTTTTTGGAGGAAGAGTATCCTTGTTGATTATCAACACAATGATTCCAAGCAGGTCAATTTATGCTGAGGATATTATATAACAGAACCCACTTCACCTCCATTATACTGACAATGATCTTCCTTACTTCAACCTTGTGCTTCTCAGTAAAGTTGAAAATACTGAGCCAAGAACAGACAGTGACAATGCCAGAGACTCACATGTACCTATAGGTGCCTTCAGACAACATGAGCCACCCAGGCTAACATCCTGGTTTAAAACATCCCTACATGAATGAATCTCAAAAACCATATGCTGAGCAAGTGAAGCCAGATCAAAAGGGCACCTACTGTATTATTCAACTTACATGAAATTCTAAACTGGGCAAAATTCATCTCTAAAGATAAAAACCAGATCCGTCGTTGCCTTGGGGTGGGAGATGGGGATACTTCTGCAAAAGCCTAGGAGGAAACTCTCTAGGGTTGTAGAATTGTTACCGATCTTTATGGGGGTGGTAGTTATACAAATGTACACATTAATTAAAAGTCACTGAACCATTGACTAAAAATGTCTGCATTTTATTGTATGTAAATGATACCTTAATAAGGTTGATTACAAAATGAACCAAAAACAAAACAAAGCAGAAGAAAAACCTCTCAAGACCTCAAAGGAAATACACTCTTTTCTTCCAGGTTACCAGATTGGAAATGAGGCACTGGTCTATTCTACCCTCAGATTATCCCGAGGATTATCTAGTCTATTTTAAAGCACTAGAGTCCCCTATCAGAAAAACTCACCCCATGTTTAATTACTTTGATTTCTTCTCTGCCTCTTCTGCCAACACGGTGAAGTCATTTACGGAAGAAAAACCAGCTTTTTCCACCTTTGCATCATCACATATTCTTTCCAAAGCTATTATTTATGGAATAAAATTTGGCTACAATTTGTAAAAGTCTAGCTTTTTGAGTCTTACAAATCTTAACAGTTAACCTATTGCCTCCATTTGAATTTGGAAAAAACATCATTTTGAAAATGAATAGCTGAGATTTGACATTTTTGTCTTTTGTGATTTAATCTTCCCCTAAGAGAGAAGTGAGTAGGAAAGAGAAACACATACATAAAGAAAAAACAAATTATCTTGCTGCCTTTGCATGGTTATAATTTATAGGAGGCCCTTTTCAACAATAATCTATTATCAGAATCAATAAAATATAATCTCCATGAAGTCCAGGCCAGGATATTTGTCTCTTTCTCAGCAGATTGCAATACAAACCACATTCATGGATATGCTTCTTGATGATCTTTGTAATACTGTAACAGTTGACCATTTCCTCATGCCTCTTCACCTTAACGTAAACCTGGTTTTTCACTAATGACCTCACATTTCCTTCTCTATCACTGGGTTGTCGGCCTCTTCTCCAACTCCAACTCCAACTCGCATTTCACCCTGGAACCAAAGGAAGAGTCACACCTTCCTGCTTTTTAGTGATACCTCAAGGTCATTACCATATTGTGATCACCCTGAAGAATAGCCAGGCAATTGTTATTTCGGAGCCTTCTGACAGTTTGTAGCTCTAAAAATTAACTAAGGACCACATTTGTCTAAAATAGCCTAGTTTAAGATTTTGGTAATACAGCAACAGTAATTCCGAAGTCATTTATGACAATCAGTGTGGGAAGCACCCTCCTTCGGGAAGACCCTTTGCCATACAATACTCTTTCCCTGTCAAGTAATGAGGAAGCACGGCCGTGGAAAGTAACCTTTTGTGGAAAGAAATACTTGGCTTCGAGAAGACTTGAAGTTCATACATTTTTCTTGAATTAGATTCCCCATTAATTACTTTATCCACAAAGAGGTCATTATCAGAATTATGTAAGCAATTAAGGAGATGCTACTCCACATTCTTTCAGCTTGTTGACCTTTCTCACTTTATTTCATGTGGCTATCTGAAACATCACTGATTTACACATCCTTCTTTTTTTTTTAACAGATTTCTTTGTGTGTGTGTCCCTATGATGAAAACATCATTAAAATAAAATATCATGAATAAACTCTTAAGAAGCAGAGTCTACTTAAAGTCCTGGAAAATATGCAAGCACTAATATTCATGGACAACACTACACTCTGAAAGTTCCAAATTTTGTTGATCTCTATTTTGTCTAGGAGTTTTCAAATTTCCTACCATGATCATTTGTTAGTTTTATAATTACATAATAAAGGCATTACATCATAGAATCTTTTGTTATCCATTGCAGTTTTAAAACTATTCCTTGTCCTCAGCAGATATGTCATAGATTATTAGTACAGAAGCAAAGACTTTCAACATAACAGTACTTTATAGTGAGAAGAACTATACTGAGCTATCTCTATCCTAAGACAATGCACTAGAAAAGCACTAGGAATTCTGAAGCACTAGGAATACAGAGACGATCAAGGGGCAAGTTCCTTGCCTTCGAGTATACATAATCATTATAGCAAATGCTTAAATAGCACTTAGTATATAACTCACCACAGCAGACTTATTATACTCCCTCTTAATAGGTGAGCAGAGGAAGCCACAGGAAAGTCATAGGGTAAAGCCAGAATTTGAACCTAGGTAGACTAGTACACTCTCCATGGCTTTAACTACTATGTTAAAATATATATATATATAAAAGTTATATATATATAACTCGAAATATTCCAAAGTTACAAAACACTTATCTACCAAAACTCAAAAAGGAGCACACAAACTTGAATAGAAAATAAACATGTAAAAGTTCATAAATAAACCACAATATAACCTGTTCCACATAATATACTGACTGCAGTGTCCTGGGCCTCTCCCATCCTTAGGTAGCTGGAAATTACAACAAAATAATACTTTTCACCTTTGGAAGCCACACCATCTCTCATGCCAACCAACCAATTACTTCCTTAGAGAGAATAGGAAATTAACCTGAAGAGCATTACATATATATATATATATATATATATATATATATATAGCATTACTGATGTAGAATCTTTGTTCAAAGACAAAAACATCAATAATAGCAGAGGGAACTTTACCATTGCAGGCTTCAGATAACCTCTATATTTCTCGGATTTTATGCTAAATCATAAAATGCCATATTGTGTCTGAAGCTATTTTTTCAATAGTCCGTTTTCTTAAATGGACTAGCAAAGCAGTAAATACTGAGGAACATTTTGGCTCTCAAATCCTAAAGCCATTCTGATTATGCCTGGGTCATCATGGGGACATCACTGGAACTACCAGAGGACTGGCTGAAATACCAGTGTTCTGGCCAGCTTATAAATTAGAAATTATACAGAATCCAATTTTATTTTTTTGTTAAGTAATTCCTATGAGGCTTTTGGGATGTCAATGTAAAGTCCTTTGATGTGTAATCTTTATCCATTAGATAGGGAACAATACCAATCCCCGTCATAAATACTTTCACAATCTGACACTGAAAATCCACTGTAGGGCATAGGACCTGCAAATAGGATATGAGTCACACACATCCATCCACTCATTCAGACAATCCACAAATATTCATTTTTAAGTCTACTATATGCCAATAATGTACCGGGCTCGAAGATGCTAAACGATGCTAAATGCTGAAACAGACATACTCAGTTCTGGCCCTCCTGCAACTTATTACCTACAGAAGTGCCTTCATTCTAAATGGTCAGGTCTCAGCCAATGCTATTATCATCAGCAGGTGACCAAATGATAGAGCTTGCTTTCTAAACAAGCTCCACACTCTTTGCTTTCAACATTTTTGCTTTCCTTCAAGGCACATAATCCAGTGGTCAGTTTCTCCCAGTTAGTGAGGTTTGGGGAAAATGTACCCAGTGAACAATTCCTTGTGGCCTCACTCTTTCCTCACACTCTCCTCTGTGCTCTTGAGCTAAAGAGACCTGGATTCAAGTCACTTGCTCTAACCTGATTATTTTAAAATAGGGCTGCTCCTGCTTTGAGGATTTCCACTGGACCAACACAGTAGCAAAGCAGCACTGAATCAGAAGCAGGTAAATTTCAAAATGACAGCTCTAAAAATATCCACTCTCCTTTTGTTCTCCTCCTATCCCTTTGCTCTGAACACCTCTGCCCTGAGGCTTTGCCTTTACCCTTCTCTGATTACTGCTCCAAAAGGGTTTCCAAGAGCGGGGAGCATTTATGGTTTCATTTGCTCCCAAGTCCTTGGTGGAAAAGGATGCTTGCTTCCTGATTCCTACTAATTCCACACTCACATCGTTAACACAAAAATCATCATTTAAAAAAAAATTTCCTCAGCTTCATATTTCTTCTGGGCCAACACTGAAAGAATATTTTCAAAGAAACAATATCCTCTCTCCTTTGCTCTTCTGAGTTTCACGTTCTTACCTCCAGTCTCATTTTCAACCCTTATTATGGGATGCATCACAAAAACAGAAGAAAGTTCTTTGTGCTTTCCCTGTACCAGCCAATTACTCTAATTTCCTCCATCTCTAACGAACAGAATGCGAAATCAGCACGAAGCCTGATTATGTGACCTCTTCCAAGGGAAAGGTCTGAGAGTTGTCTATTTACTAATGAAGCTCAGTGTGTATTAAGGGTTGACTGAAGCAATCATCAGGAATTTTCATCCCTTAAATTAGTGTTTTCCACCAGATGCACATCTTTCATTTTGGATAATATAACTTTTAAGTTCAGGATACAGCTGGACAAAATAAAAGAAAAAAAGGTCACCAACACAACATTTGCAGTAATAACACAGTAACAGCTAGCATCCTTCCCTGAGGAATTCAGCCTACTTTATGGACACAATTTAGTACTAACTCATAAGAAAACTAACAAAGCCCAAAACCACTTCACAATAGCATAGAGAGGTAAAGGTCAAAACTTATTACTGCCAGGCCCAGCAGACAATGGCACCTACCGGAAAGAGCACAGGACAGGAAAACCTGGAAGCCTGTGTTCCAGTTTTGGTTATTCCTGTAAGCATTAGTATGATCTGAGTGAACTCAGCCTGCCCTGCTTTTGCCGTTTATAAAACCCTACATCATCCCCTCAGTAGAGTGAAATGCCACATCTGAAAAGTTGCAGATCTCTTTAGGAAAGAAACAAAACTCATGCTTTCCAACCAAAATGGAATAATTCAGTCAATGGAGACAATAAAAATCTGCCATAAAGCAACTGTTTACTTGAAATCTATCTTTTGTGGTACATTTATTGGGGTAAGGAGGGTAAGGAAATCATCATTAGAGTTACCAATTATTCCAGAAATCAAGGTCATTGAGTTCAGATTCCAACTTTGACATTGACCCAGGCTTACAGAGATGTAAGATGTCCCAATACCTCATATCCACCATACATGGGAGAAACAAGGTATGTAGACAGATCCTCTTATGTAGTGGTTTTAATACAGGGTCTTAGATTCGTTGCCATTCTTCACATCCAGATGTGTGCATTTTCCCTTGAATTTAGGCAGGCTTTCCATGGCTTCAAACAATAGAGTAAATTATGGTCAGTAAATTATGGCTGGTGGGCCAAATCTAGGCCTCTACCGGCTTTTACAAATGAAGCTTTATTGGAACACAGCCATGTTCCTCAGTATATGTATTGTTTGTCTCTGTTTTCACATCACAGCAGCAGAGCTAAGTAGTTGCAAAAGAGACTGTACGGCTTGTAAAGCCTAAAATATTGAGTGTCTGACACTTTATGGAAAAAGGTCTCCAACGCCTGCATTAGTATGTAATGAAAGTGATGCTATGTAACATTTAAGACTAGGTCATAAAAGGTCATGCAGCTTTTGCATGAGTCTCGTGGAATGCTTGAACCCTGGACACTCATTCTTGGGATACTCTATCTTGAACCCTAACTACCACGTTATGAGAAGTCCAAGCCACATGGGCAGCCATCTATAGGCACTCCAGGCAACAGTCCTTGTTGGGCCCAGTCTTCAAGTCATCCCATCTCAAGGGCCAGACATGTGAATTAAATTATCTAGATGATTCCAGCCCAGCCATTTGAATCCTCATGAGCTGAGGTTTCAGACATCAGTCATGGAGTAGAGACAAGCCATCTCCTCTGTGTACTGTTTGAATTGCTGACCCACAGAATCTGGGCGCATATTAAAATTTTTGTTTGTTTCACCACTAAGTTTGGACTTCTTTATTATGTAGCAATAGATAACTATAGCACTGTGTCTGTACACAGGAGATCTACATTTCACAGAGCACATACTTTTAGGTGTGAATGTTGACGCTCAATTTTTAAGAAGAATGTATACACACATATAAGTACAAAATGTTTATGTATATGTAAATATTAGACCTATATAAACTAATCTCTATTATCCATAAAATGAGGGGCCCTTGATAACGGCTAACATTTCTTTTCAGTATTTATTGTGTTCCAAGAACTGATAAATTCTTGCATTGTATGAATTTTCTCTTTTTTTTTTTTTTTTGCAGTATGCGGGCCTCTCACTGTTGTGGCCTCTCCCGTTGCGGAGCACAAGCTCCGGACGCGCAGGCTCAGCAGCCATGGCTCACGGGCCTAGCCGCTCCGCGGCATGTGGGATCTTCCCGGACCGTGGCACGAACCCGTGTCCCCTGCATCGGCAGGCGGACTCTCAACCACTGCGCCACCAGGGAAGCCCTGAATTTTCTCTTTTAACCCTCATAGCAACTCGCTGAGAGAAATAATGTTATCTCTATTTTATAGATGAGAAAACTGAGGCAAAAACAGATAACATGCTCAAGAGTACTCAACCAGTAAATTTGAGAGTCAAGATTTGAACCCAAGTTCTCAAGTTTTAGATCCCTTACTCATAGTCACCAAGCTATATACTGAGGAAGGGGATGAAAGCTGAAGCCATTATCTCATGCTCAAGAAGTTAGACAGAAACTTAGCAGGTACGGTTGAAAGATGACTGGACTTGCAGTCGTAAGTCCAGAGCCTGGGTTATGAAATGAATTCTCCTCTCATCTAGATATAGGTTTGTTTTTAGAAAATGAAAAAGATCACTGCATATTTTGATTGTTAATTTCTGTAGTTAATGATTACCAAAGAATTGAATTTTACCAGGGAGCTATTTTGCAATGACATAAATTATTGATTCAAAATCAAACCTTTATTTTAAATTATTGATTCAAAATCAAATCTTTATTAAGTCTCCCTTGCATCAGAAGTCTTTCCCACTCTTCATTTCTTTTTAAACCCTTTCCTGTCTACTCTTGGCCAAAGCTTGAAGCCTAATTTAACATTTGGAAATCAAATAATGCAATAGTCCTAACACAGCAATTCCAATGCCTACTGAAATGGAAGCTCTAAATAATTTTTCAGATAATTTAGGAAATTAAAAATATTTACATCATAGATGCAAAGAGAGAAGTTACTTGTGTAATAAAATAAATGGTGAGACAAAAGGTTTCTGGTCAAGTAGATTTGTTTAAATAGGAACACTAATCTGAGTTCTACCCCTGTGCTAAAACCCAGTGACAGGTTGCATACAGCTTCTAAAGGGATAGTTCAGTGCACTGGGTCAAATTCATGCCCTAAAATGTGGTATTATTAGTAGTACTAGAAGACAGAGTGTGACTGTCTTCTTTGGGACATAGATGAAGACCCCAAGATACACAATATCAAGGACAAGTTATGTAGAATAAGATATTATCTCAGTCCTTGGGACATGTCATCCAGGATAGAACAAGAAGTAAATTTATTATCAAGTACATGAAGCCAGAGACAGTAAGCAATGAGTGGTAGTTGGTTAAAATAGACAGGTTTTAGAAGTAGAGGCACGGATGTAGAAAACAAACTTAGGGTTACCAGGGGATTGTGGAGGGGAGGTTAAAATGGGAGATTGGGACTGAAATATACACACTACTCTACATAAAATAGATAACTAATAAGAACCTGCTCTTCTTATTAGCACAGGGAACTCCACTCAATACTCTGTAATGGGCTATTTGGAAACGACTCTAAAAAAAAATACAAGTGGGGCTTCCCTGGTGGCGCAGTGGTTGAGAGTCCGCCTGCCGATGCAGGGGACACGGGTTTGTGCCCCAGTCCGGGAAGATCTCACATGCCGCGGAGCGGCTGGGCCCGTGAGCCATGGCCACCGAGCGTGCGCGTCCGGAGCCTGTGCTCCACAACAGGAGAGGCCACAACAGTGAGAGGCCCGCGTGCCGCAAAAAAAAAAAAAAAAAAAAAAAGTGGGTATATGTATATGTATAACTGTTTCACTTTTCTGTACACCTGAAACTAACACAACACTGTAAATCAACTATACTCCAATAAATTTTTTTTCAAAAATAGGTTTTAAGAACCATAGTCAGGGAGCAGTGTGGATTGGAAAGACCTGACAACAAATATTTCTGCATCCTCAGACAGTGCTCCCCAAGCTGGCTATTGCAAGGGTGAGCACTTAAGAGATCTTTGACATAAGGAGGACATGAGATTAACAATCTATCCCAATGTGCATGAATTATTCTCCTCGGGGCTATCAGAAATCAGATGGCATCCTAGAGCAAGGGTCAGAAGATCTTTTCTGTAAAGGGTCAGATAGTAAATATTTTGGATTTTGTGTACCATACGTATCCGTTGCAATTGCCTATCTGCGGCTGTAGCACAGAAACAGCCATGCACAATACCTTAATGAATGGGTGTGGCTGTGTTCAAGCAAAACCTTATGCACAAAACCAGGAGTCAAGCGAGATCTGATCAGTGGGCCAGAGTTTGCGGACCCCAGTTCTGGGTCAGTGTTCACAGCTGAATGAGTCATGAGGCCTTAAGTTCCAGTTCTCATTGTACTACTTTCTACCTGGGTGAACTTGGGTTCATCCTTTTATTTATATGGGCCACTATGTTAGTCAAGTTTCTCCAGAAAAACAGAACCAACAGCAGGTGTATACAATGTGCCCATATATGTTGATAGATATAGATCTAGATATCAATATTGATACCTAGATCTATATCCATATCTATATAAAGATAGAGAAAGAGAGAGAGAGATTTTAAACAATTGGTTCACACAATAATAGAGGCTTGGTAAATTCATAATCTGCAGGTTAGGCTGTCTAGAGACTCTAGGAAGAGTTGCAGTTCAATTTCTGTAAGTCTTCTGGCAGAATTCCTTTTTGCCACAGGGAAGTCAGTCTTTGTTTTATTAGAACTTTAACTGATTGGATGAGGCCCACCCATATTATGGAGGATAATCTGCTTTACTCAAAGTCCACCACCAATTTAAATATGAATTTCATCCAAAAACACCATCACAGGGACTACCCTGGTGGCACAGTGGTTAAGGATCTGCCTGCAAATGCAGGGGACACGGGTTTGAGCCCTGGTCTGGGAAGATCCCACATGCCGTGGACCAACTAAGCCCATGCACCACAGCTACTGAGCCCGTGCACCTAGAGCCCATGCTCTGCAACAAGAGAAGGCACCGCAATGAGAAAACCGTGCACCACAACGAAGAGTAGCCCTCGCTTGCTGCAAATAGAGAAAGCCCACGGGCAGCAACGAAGACCCAACGCAGCCAAAAATATAAATAAATAAATAAATACATACATACATACATACATACATACATACGTACATAATTTCAAAAACACAAACACGCCATCACAGAAATATCCAAAATAATATTTGACCAAATAACTGCGCATGGTGGCCCAGACAAATTGACATGAAAAATTTACCACCTAAGCCATAGTTTTGCCATCTTTTACTGAGAAATTTGACTTATCTGAGCTATTTTCATACCTAGAAGATACCTTCTACAGGTAACATGATTTGGCGCCAAAAGCCATAAGCTAGAGCATTTCATTCCAGGTCCCTCCTCAAATATCCATGATAGGTAGAAATTTGACATCAGTAGTTCTTGAAATCTCCCCAGTGAATAGAATATGCAACCAGGGCTGAGAATCTGGAGATGTAGAGAGAATTTAAATTGAACTTTAGTTAAACAGTAAAACAAGCTTTGACTCTACTGGCTGGAGCTAGACAAGGGATATGCATTTAGTGGGAGGAGAAGATAAAGAACACTAGGGAGTAAATCAAATGCTTTACACCTGTGCTTAGCTAATTGTTACTCAGATAATTCAGACAATCTTACAGCATCTGAACCCTGAAATTCCTTAGTTCTGTTTAAAAAAAAGTAACTCTTCAAGTAACTGAACTCTGAGAATCATGTAAATCATAAAGAAAAAGAAGAAATCTTGGGCTTCCCTGGTGGCGCAGTGGTTGAGAGTCCGCCTGCCGATGCAGGGGACACGGGTTCGCGCCCCGATCCCGGAAGATCCCACGTGCCGCGGAGTGGCTGGGCCCGCGAGCTATGGCCGCGGAGCCTGTGTGTCCGGAGCCTGTGCTCCGCAACAGGAGAGGCCACAGCAGTGAGAGGCCCGCGTACAGCAAAAAAAAAAAAAAAAAAAAAAAAAAAAAAGAAGAAATCTTATTTTCTGAATTAGTTGATTTCATATATACTGTTTCACTTTCATGATATTAACTAGTTATCTTTCTTTCCATTTTATGTTTGAGGAAAGTAAGGCTTTAAAAATCTCAGTCATTTTCTCAAGGTCACTTGTTAAGGGTGTGGTAGGCAGCATAATGGCTCCTAAAAATGCCCTCACCCTAATCCCTGGAACTTATTAATATGTTACCTTACATGGTGAAGAGGACTTTGCAGATATGACTGAAGTTATAGACCTTGAGATAGAAAGATTATCCTGGATTACCTCATGGAACAAATCTAATTGCATGAGTCCTTAAAAGCAGAAAACCATTCCCAATTGTAGAAAGAGAAAGATAGAGATGACTTAATAGAAGCAGAATCACAGAGATGCAACATTTGGGGTTTTGTAGGTGGAGAAAGGGGACTCTGAGTCAAAGAGTGTAAGTGACCGCTGGCAGCAGATAAAGTCCAGGGAACAGAAACACCCCTAAGAGCCTCCAGAAAAGAATGTAGCTCTGCCAACACTTTTTTTTCTTTTTTAACCATCTATATTGGAGTATAATTGCTTTACAATGGTGTGTTAGTTTCTGCTTCATAACAAAGTCAATCAGCTATACATATACATATATCTCCACATCGTCTCCTTCTTGCATCTCCCTACCACCCTCCCTTCCCTATCTCACCCCTCTAGGTGGACACAAAGCATAGAGCTGATCTCCCTGTGCTTTGTGGCTGCTTCCCACTAGCTATCTATTTTACATTTGGTAGTGTATATATGTCCATGCCACTCTCTCACTTCATCCCAGATAACCCTTCCCCCTCCCTGTGTCCTCAAGTCCACTCTCTATGGCTGCATCTTTATTCCTGCCCTGCCCCTAGGTTCTTCATAACCATTTTTTCTTTTTTTTTATATTCCATATATATGTGTTAGCATATGGTATTTGTTTTTCCCTTTCTGACTTACTTCACTCTGTATGACAGTCTCTAGGTCAATCCACCTCACTACAAAAAACTCAATTTCATTTCTTTTTATGGCTGAGTAATATTCCATTGTATATATGGGCCACATTTTTTTCTTTTTTGTGGTAAGTGGGCTTCTCACTGTTGCGGCCTCTCCCGTTGCGGAGTACAGGCTCCGGACGCGCCGGCTCAGCAGCCATGGATTATGGGCTCAGCCACCCCGCAGCATGTGGTATCTTCCTGGAGCGGGGCATGACCCGTGTCCCCTGCATCAGCAGGCAGACTCCCAACCACTGCACCACCAGGGAATCCCTGTGCCACATCTTTATCCATTCGTCTGTCGATCCTGCCAACACTTTTACTTTACTCAATTGAGACCAATGTCAGACTTGTAAGGTAATAAATTTACCTTGTTTTGAGTCACTAAATTTGTGGTAATTTGTATGAAAGCAATAAAAAACAAATACAGAGGTTCTACAAGAGCCAGGCTATATATTTATACTTAAGTATTTCTGAAATGAATTTAACATTGTGATTGACAGCAACAGCAGCAGCTTCCATGGGATCCCATCACACACCGGAGGAAAAGCAGCCTAATACAAAGCAGTGAAAGCAGCAGGTCATTGCCCCACACTTGGAGTAGAGGGGCCCTTGTTCTACTGTAGCAGCAGCATAGCCTGAATGGGAACCCATCCTCCTGTGGCACTAGTCCCATCAACATTAGTGTAATCGGCTAGCATCTGCTGAGCCAACAGGCCCCACATATACAAACCCTCCAACTCAGCAGCATTAAGTGAGCCAGGCTCAGGGTTTCCTGAAACTCATATCCAATGGCACTGGAAAGACCAGATATCACCTACACTTATGAAAACATAAAAAAACAAAAACAGAACACTGGGAACTTCAGAAAGAAAAGGGGAACAGTGGAATGGTTGAAAACAAATGGGGTAAATAGAAGAGACTATCATTAGTCTCATGAGTTTCTTAAATACTATATGATGGTCCAAGCAAAAATTAGGACACCATCTGATGTGGTACTCAATGTAGAGAAAGGAAATACTACAGAAAATCATACTTTAAAACTGGGGAATATTAAGAGACCTAAATGGAAGTAAAATTTTGAAACTTCACTTGAAGTAATAAAACACTGATTCCAGTAGACTATGATAAGTTACATACGTATACTGTAATGCCAAAAGCAACCACTAAGAAAACTATACACACAGTATACACAAATGATTATAAATAAATTAATTAAAATGGGCTTATTAAAAATGTTTAAGTAACCCACAAGAAGGCAAAATAAGAGAAACACAAGATTGAGAAACTAAGGTAAAAGACAAAACAAAGAATAAAATGGTAGACCTAATCTTTAACATAGCGATAATTACATTAACTGTAAATGATCTAAGTAACCAAGTCAAAGACAGAGATTGGAAGAGTAGATTAAAAAATCACAAGCATGATCCAAGTATATACTGTCTATAAGAAGCTTACTTTAAACATCATGATATAGGTAGTTCAGAGTAAAAGGATGAAAATGATATATCATGTGAACATTAATCAGAAAAAGCAGGAATGGATAAATTAATATCAGATAAAGTAGATTTCAGAGCAAAGGAAATTATTAGGGGCAAACAGGGTCATTACATAAAGATAACAGGAATAATCCACCTAGATGACCTAGGGATACTAAATGTGTGTGCACCAAACAACAGAACTTCAAAATACATGAAGCAAACACTGAAAAAGGTAGTAAAAGGAGAAAATTTTAAATCCACAATTATTATTTGAGACTTCAACACAGCAATTTATAGAACTACCAGACAGAAAAATCAGCAAGGATATGGAAGAACTGAAAACATCATCAATCAACAGGACATAACTGACATTTAAAGAACACACTCAATAAGAGCAGAATACATATTCAAGTGTCCGTGGAACATTCACTCATATACCATATACTGGGTGATAAAAAAAACATTAGCAGATTTAAAAGAATTAAAATCATAGAGAGTATGTTCTCTAGCCATAATGCAATCAGACTAGAAATCAATAACAGAAAGACAAGAGGAGAATCTTCAATCACATGAAAACTAAACATCACAATTCCAAATAACTCATGGGTAAAAAAGACAGCGTCAAGGAAAATATTTTTAATGCATAGAATAAAAGAAAATGGAGATATAACAGATCCAAGTTTGTGGAATGAAGTGAAAGTAATGCTAAAAGGGAAGTTTATAGAACTAAATAGGGAAATAAAATATTTCAAAGCAATAATCTCATGTTCTATATTACAATAGTAAAAAAGGAAGAGGAAAAAACACTAAACAAGCAGAAAGAAGGAAATAATAAAGATGAAACAGACATCCATGACACTGAAAACAGGAAAATGGGGGGGGAAATCAATGAAACAAAAGGCTGGTTCTTGGAAATAAACAATTTAATCAATAAAGATCTAGCAAGACTGATAAAGGTAAAAACAGAGATGGCAGAAATCACAGATATGAGATATGCAACCAGGGATACCATGACACATCCTGCAGGTTAATAAGGGACAAGTTATTATGAACAAGTCTACACTCTAAATTCAAAAATGTAGATGAAATGGGCCAATGCTTCTACACCCAAAACTACCAAAACTCAGCCAAGATGAAATAGATAATCTCAATTTTCCTGTAACCATTAGAAACACTGATTTTTCATATAAAAACTCCCAAAAGAAATATTCAGGCTTAGGTGTTTCACTTTTACCCAAGACTTAAAGAATTAAAACCAATTGTACATGATTTGATAAGAAATAGAAGTAGAGGGAACAGTTCCTAATTAATTTTATGAAGCCAGTATTACCTTGATACCAAAACCAGACAGGAATAGTATAAAAAGAAGAAGACTATAGACCAATATGTTTTATGAAATTGCCTGTAAAAATCTTCAGCCAGATATTAGCAAATTAAATCCAGAAATATATAAAAAGAATAATATATCATGACCAAGTGGTATTTATTCCAGTTATGCAAAGTTGGTTAAATATTTGAAAATCAAACAATGTAATCCACCATATCCAATAGATTAAGGGGGAAAAGTCATGTGATCCTATCCATTAATGCAGAGAAAGCATTTGACAAAATCCAATCCCATTCATGATTTGGCACATATATACAATGACATATTACTCAGCCATAAAAAGAAACAAAATTGAGCTATTTGTAATGAGGTGGATAGACCTAGAGTCTGTCATACAGAGTGAAGTAACTCAGAAAGAGAAAGCCAAATACCGTATGCTAACACATATATATGGAATCTAAGAAAAAATATGTCATGAAGAACCTAGGGGTAAAACAGGAATAAAGACACAGACCTACTTGAGAATGGACTTGAGAATATGGGGAGGGGAAAGGGTAAGCTGTGACAAAGCGAGAGAGAGGCATGGACATATATACACTACCAAACGTAAGGTAGATAGCTAGTGGGAAGCAGCCGCATAGCACAGGGAGATCAGCTCGGTGCTTTGTGACTGCCTGGAGGGGTGGGATAGGGAGGGTGGGAGGGAGGGAGATGCAAGAGGGAAGAGATATGGGAACTTATGTATATGTATAACTGATTCACTTTGTTATAAAACAGAAACTAACACACCATTGTGAAGCAATTATACTCCAATAAAGTTGTAAAATAATAATAATAAAATTAAAAAATTAAAAAAAAGAAGAAAAAAACCCCCAAGCAAACTAGGAATAGAAAAGGAACATACTGAAACTCATAAAGAGGATCTACAAACAACCTATACCGACATTATATTTAACTGTGAAAGACTGAATGCTTTCTCTGTAAGATCAGAAACAAGGCACTGATATCTGCCCTCACCACTTTTATTAAATATATTAATGGAGGTTCTAGTAAGAAAATAAAGCAAAAATAAATAAATAAATAAATTTAAAAGTTAAATTTTTAAAACATTTATTTAAAAGATAAAAGGACTATTCCTACTATGTTGAATAGGAAGGAATATATCCTACTGAATGTTGAATAGTAATATATACTATTATATTAAATAAGGAAAAGTAAAACGGTATCTGAAGAGGAGATGATAATCTAAATGGAGAAAATACCAAGGAATCCACAAAAAGCTTGAGAAATAATATTAGTTTGTAAATGTTTTAGAGTACAAATCAACACAGTTTTATCAAATTATATATTAACAACAAATGTGTAGAAGCTTAAATAAAAATATGTGATGCCATTTACAACTGACCTAAATAAATACTTAAATGTAAGCCCAATAAGACATTTATAGGTCCTCTATACTGAAAATTACAAAATGCTGATGAAGAAAAATTTAAAAGTCCCAAACAAATAGTGAGACATACCTTGTTCATGGATTAGAAAACACAACATAATAAAGATGTCAATTCTCCCCAAGTTAAGAGGCTTAACAGAGTTACTCTTAAAATGCCCTCAAGGTTTTTGTGGATATAGACAAGCTTATTCTAAGATTTATATGGTAAGAAGAGGCTGAAGAATAGCTAAAACAATTTGTAAAGGAAGATTAAAATGGGAGGAATTAATCTACCCCATTTCAAGATTTTGCAGTAATGATGGAGGTTAGATACACAGATCAATGGAATGGAATAGAGAACCCAGAAATAGTCTGACATAAATACATTTAACTTGTTTTTGACAGCAGTGTGAAAGCTATCAAGGAACAATAGACTTTTCAAAAAATGGTACTGAAACAGTTGGACATCCCTCGACAAAAACAAACAAACAAAAAATGAACCTTGGGGCTTCCCTGGTGGCGCAGTGGTTGAGAGTCTGCCTGCCAATGCAGGGGACACAGGTTTGAGCCCTGGTCCGGGAAGATCGCACATGCCGCAGAGCAACTGGGCCCGTGAGCCACTGCTACTGAGCCTGCGCGTCTGGAGCCTGTGCTCCGCAACAAGACAGGCCGCGACAGTGAGAGGCCCGCGCACCGCGATGAAGAGTGGTCCCCGCTTGCCACAACTAGAGAAAGCCCTCGCACAGAAACGAAGACCCAACACAGCCATAAATAAATAAATAAATAAAGCAAAACTGTCAAAAAAAAGTCTTTAAAAAAAAAAATGAACCTTAACCTAAACCTCCACACCTTACACAAAAATTAAATCAAAGTGGATCATATTCTTAAATGTAAAAGCAGGACATTTTTAGAAAAAAAATAGGAGAAAATCTTTGACATCTAGAACTATGTGAATAATTCTTAGACTTGACACCGAAAGTATGATCAATAAAAGCAAAAATTGATAAATTGGATCTCATCAAAATGAGTTAAAAATGCTTCATAGAAGATCATTTTAAGTGGATGAAAACTCAAATTACACAGTGGGAAAACATATTTGAAAATCCCACATGAGACAAATGACTTGTATCTATAATATACAAAGAACTCTCCAAACAACTTTAAAAAACCCAACTAGAAAATAGGCAAAAGACAGGAACAGACATTTCATGGAAGAGAATATACACATGGCAAAGAAGCACATGAAAAGATGCTCAACATCATTAGCCATTAGGGAAATGCAAATTAAGACCATAATGAGATATCAGAGAATAACGAAAATTAAAGTATAGTGACAACATCAAATGCTGGCGAGTACATACAAAAATGATATCACACCACTGGTGGGAAAATAAAATGGTTTAGCCACTCTGAGAAACAGCTTGACAGTCTCTTTTAATCCTAAAAGTAGATTCACCCTACAACACAGTAATTGTACTCTTGAGCATTTATCCAAAAGAAACAAAAACTTAAATAAGTTCCCACAGAAACTTACACATAAATGTTCATAGCAGTTTTATTTATAACAGCCAAAAACTGGCCACTACCCAAATGTCTTTCAATGGATGAATGTTGAAACAAATTGTGATAAAATCTTATGATAGAATACTACCGAGCTACAAAAAGGAACAAATTATTAATATATGCAAAAATTGAAATGAACTTTAAGGGAATGATGCCGAGGGAAAAATTTAAAAAAGCCAATCTCCGAAGATTAAGTAATTCATGATGATATTTACATATTATTCTTAAAATAACAAAACTGTGGAGATGGAGAACAGATTAGAAGTTGCCAAGGGTTAGAGATGGGGGCAGAAAGTACAGCGGGGGATCTTTGTGAGGTTTTTGTGGTCCCAGTACAAATAATACAGCAATCTTGGTTTTAACCCCGAAAGATGTTTAAAAGCAATTCCTAATAAGAGGTGTCCAGATATTTAGCAATGGCAGCAGATTAGAGGTAGAGCTACCCAACGTGACAACTTCAAAACAGATGGTACTAATTCAATGCATATGTTAATTTTAAAAAGGCCAATCACAATACTTAAATGGTATATATCTTAACGATATTACTCTAAGGATCCATCTATACCAGATGGACTAGCGGGATTTTCTGTACATTCAATCTTATTTAAGACAGTAAATCTTATAAGAAGACAGTTAAAAAAAAGAAAAAGAAAAAAAAAACCAAACCAACTACAGTTGGATATTCTCATTAGGAAGATGAGGTGAAACTTGCTTAGCTTTAATTAGCACTTGTGACTTGCCCAAAACCTAGATCATGTTTCCCCTAAATTTCATGTTATTTCAAATTTCATGTTTTTCAAATCCAGGGCTAAGGGGTTTGCCAGGATGAGATTTTAAGTGCTCACACAGGGGGAGTCCCTGGCAAACCAGGACAGAGGTCACTCTACATTGAAATGTAAAGCATCCTAAATAACCCTGCCACTGCCCCCAGATACTAGTCTGTGCCAACCAGTGGAGAAAAGGCATTCTCCATTACTACCACGGCAAATGCTGCTGTACTTGCCTTGGCTACTCCCTATCTTTTCCAGGCGTCTCTCCCCTTCACCTGCTGGTGGACGCTTTGGCAGCTGACAATGCAGATATTTTCAAACTTTAAGGTGAATAAAAATCATCTGGAGGGCCAGTTATAACAGAGATCACTGAGCCCCACTAGAGTTGCTGATTCCATAGGGCTGGGACAGGGCCCTAAAACTTGAATATCTGACACATTATCAGGGGACGCTGGTAAAGCTGGTCAGGTTGTTACCGAATGCACGTTCGTGTGTCTGAAGCACAGTGAGGCCAAACAAACCGAAAGGTTGCAGTCTGGAGCAGAGAAAGGTTTATTGCAGGATCGAGCAAGGAGAGGGGTGGCCCGTGTTCCAAAAACCCTGAAATCTCCAAAGGATTTCAGCAAAGCATTTTTAAAGGCCACGTGAGGGAGGGACGTCCCAGGGAATGTGATCAGCTCGTGCACAATCATCTGACTGGCTGATGTTGAGGCCACAGGGCAGGTAACATTATCCATCCTTAGGTGCCATAAGGTCTGGGGGCTGTGTGCTCATGATCATCAAAGAGTTAATTTCTTCCATTGGGTGGTGGTTTTTAGCATCTGAAAACTCAAGAAATATGCCTGAGATACTATTATCTGAGTACTTCAGAGAGGAACTACAGCAGAGGCTATGGGGGATGGGTCTGTCCTAGGAAGGCCCCATAGGGTACTGCTTGGTTACAAGGTGACCATACTTTGAGAACCACTGCTCTAGTGGCTTGGAATGTTAAAGTAATGGAAGAATCCCTTCCCAGATCTAGATCCTAGTATCACCAGCTATTTTGGTGGGGGGAAGGGTAAGTTTTGTCCTTGCTTGGACTTCTTGTTCATTTATATCAAAGCCTATTTGAGGCAGTGCACTCGGCAGTCCTGCAGATCTGTCTTTGGCTTCAACAGTGTTTGGAATGAACAGACCCAGGGACGCTCCTTGCTCCAGCCCCCGACCACCCTCCAACATTGCTTCCTGTCGCAACCTTTGGAATCAGCCACTCAGCTATCCTCAGCCTCCAGGACAGGCCAACACCGTTTTGGGAGCTTAGCTCCTTATCACTGATCAACCACGAGTTCCCAGGTTCGTCAGAATTATTCCATCGAGGTGGAGGCCGCCATCCACCGCCTGTTCAACATGCATCTGTGGACACTTACCTCTCTCTAAGCTTCTATTTCCACAGCAACAGTGGGACTCTGGACAATGGGGGCCACATTTTTCGCCAACTGGCTCAAGAGAAGTGTGAGGGCGCCCAGCGACTCTTGAAAATGCAAAACAAGTGCTGCGGCCGCGCCCTCTTCCAGGATGCGCGGAAGCCTTCTCAAGATGAGTGGGGTAAAACCCAGGACACTGTGCAAGCCGCCATTCTTAGGGAGAAGAACCTGAACCAGGCACTATCGGATCTGCGCGCCCTGCGTCCTGCCCGCGCAGACTCCCACCTCTGTGACTTCCTGGAGAGCCGCTTCCTGGAGGAGCAGCTGAAACTCATCAAGAAGATGGGCGACCACCTGACCAACCTCCGCAGGCTGTGCTGGGCGAGTATCTTTTCGAAAGGCTCACGCTCAAGCACAAACAGGAGTCTCTGAAGTCCAGCGGCCTCTGAGGAGCCCCTCTGGTGTCAGAGCTTCTGCCTGAAGCCCAGCTCTGCAGCCACTAGGCAGCTTTGCAACCGCCCAGGAGCCCTCTCCCAAGCCTTGGACCAAATGGAAACAATAACGCTTTCTGCAGAAGGAAAAAAAAAGCCTATTTGAAACACAAACAGAATAAAGAGAAAAAAAGAAATATATATATATATTCATGTTCTTTTAACATATGAATTGCCCCACTTTATCTGTGTGAAATATGTTTGTTCTCGTTATTGGGCTGGTTCTCAAGCTTTGCTGCTCGTATGAATTACCTAAAGAGCTTTTTTTTTTTTTAGTATTAAATATTTTTTTAAATTGGTTTCTGCTTTACAACAAACTGAATCAGTTATACATATACATCTGTTCCCATATCCCTTCCCCTAAAGAGCTTTTAAGAGAAACTTTGGTGTCTGGGTCCCAGCCCCAGAGATTTTGATTCAGTAGGTCTAGGAAGGAGCCTGGGCACGGGGAGGTCTCAGAGTTCCCCAGGTGATTCTAACATGCAGCAACTTTGTGAACCACCTCTTGGCTTCAATCCAGCTAGTGATCAGATATTAAATCTAAGACACATGGGCTAGTGCGTGAGCTCTGCTGCTAGGTGTGTTCCATTTTCTTCCTCCTGGAAGATTCGTGCCAGGGAAAATGATTGATAGTTGTGTTACTTCTCTGAAATGGATAGAAATTTCCAATTAGCATGAACAGGGGAGGGTGAATGGGTGAATGCAATAAGGTGTATCATTTATGTATTTCCCTATGTGTATGGCTAGAAGCTTCTGCAACTCACGTCTGCCCTACTTTTCATGCGAATGGTAATGCTTGTCCTCCTAATGCAGCTGTAAACTTTATAAGCCCATAGGTAGACAGCATCACAAAATATTTACCCCTCCCCACTGGCCCACTCTCAAGCTTCACTCCCATTCCCCAATACACAAATGTACATCAATGCGCTTGAGACCAATATCAACATACTGACCTTCAATTCTTCTACTTTGCAGCTTCCCTCTTATCAGGAGATGTCAGCATTTAGTGCCCAGAGGAGGCATTTCCAGTCATCTCAGCTTAGAGGTCAAATATCCAAATATTCAAATATCCAAAGTAAAAAAGGTTAAAGAAAAGAAGAAGAAGAAGAAGAAGAAAGCAGGGAAGAAGAGAAGGAAACAATTTTCTTATCTCATAGTAATAAGGCAGTTTTCCTTAAAAAAAAATAAAGACTTAAGCCTTAAATTCTCTTTCCTAATCAAAATGTGCTTTTCCGTCTTTAGACTATTCCTCTTATATCCTGTATTATTCATGATGTTTAATTCTTGAAATAGCACATGGCTGAAAACAGAAGCTAACCTCTTGTCCACTATGAATTAAATCTTCTTTTCCTAGGACCTGTCTACAATGTACAATTTGGGGTTTGCCAACATAATTATTTTCTCTGAAATAAGGTACGGCATTTTGCCTTTTCAATATAGAGTTATACAATACATTGTTAACACAACATAGTTAATATAGTCAATATAGTCAATACAACTATAACACACATGATATGATGCCACTTTGGTGATTTTCTTCATCCATGTAATTCTGAAATTTGACAGTATAGTTTTCATATTCTAATGAGCTGAGTATTACCTTTGCAAGGATAGAAAAATAAAATAAATTCATAATATTCTTGTGTGGTTTGCCCCTGGGGTGGATTACCATAATGGGGGCATATTTGAGCCTTTCTCCAAGTCATTAAAAAACCTCCAGCGAGTAGCCCCTTGTCCTCTCCAGGAAATTGCGGGAAAGTATCTTTAATCACAATAATCCTGGGGGGAGAAATCTCGGAAATAAGACATCTGCTTCTGTGCCTTGTTGTTTTGCAGAATAGCAATGATTGCTTTAGCAGCTTCTATTGCCATATGTGTATAGTAAGTAAATGAACATAAAATTGAATGAACGCATAGAAGAAGGATAAACCCACCCAGTTTAACAAATCCACTCTCTCACCTGCTGTGCCCTGAAACATGAAAGAAAGAATCACGGGACCATAAGGATTCATAAAATAACAGTCTCTGTTAACAATATTGACAGGAGGTATAAGGATGATTTGTCTGATGTGGGACCAACAGCTTAACTGCTTAATTCATTTTTTTAAGGGCAAATCATTCATTTATTGTTTAAAGATTTCAAGACAACATCTGAATTTTTGTAGCACAATTTAAATGTTTTACTTTTTTGATAAAGCAGAGTATAATAGAAAAACAATTAGTTTCCAGTAATATCTATATCTCTATTCAGAATTGTCTTCCACAGACATGTAACCTGGAAACAAAAGCCTGTTACAATAAGCAAAGCTTCAACAGAGTGGCTACTTTTCAGGCCAGGGAAAGGTTCATCCCTATAGGATGATGAGGTGCTGTGTAAAATGGCTGCAAGGTCACAGCCTTGAGGGCGTTGGAAGTCTGTTATCCACAGACTTCCACATTAAGTAGTTTGGTGAACTTCAAACGACCTTTCATCTGCAACCAAGCTGCCAACCTTTAACTGATATTTCAAACAGGTAAAAAATAAATGAAAAGAAATCCCTACACTGATGTTCCTTGATTTACACTGTTAAATGGTTCATTAACATGTAATTCTGGCTAAGAATTACATTTGAGACTCCTTGCTCAGATTTTGGTTAACAGTACTAATCTTTAGAAATTCAAGTCCTTATTAATCAATAATTTGTCAGCTAGGATACATTCAGGCATCAGCTGCAACTACAGAATAGGTGCACTGCCTCAGCGCTTTGGAAAGACATAATCTACAACACAACTAGCAGACAAAATATCTGTTACTAGACAGCATATGTGCAGTACAGCAAGACAAAAACATCTATTCATATGTGCCGCGGACCAGCCGGAGAAAGAGGATTTCACCGCCCAGGGTCAGAAGGGACGGGGTAAGGAACTGAAGTAGCACCGACGAATGGGGTCAGAAGGACCAAGACAACTGATGGTTGCAAGGCAAGTTTTATTATGCTACGGTTGCAGATTATAGACTAGAAATGGAAGGTTGCCAGATGGTGGTTTACATTATCTATAGACTGTCTCGGATCAAGGTTAACTTCCCTGGGAGAAAACCCATAAACCCAGAATCATCCAAAATAACCTGCATGTGCAGGGGGGAGACAGCTTTGCTTGTCTCATTTTACATTCTTTCTGATTTCTGGGCCCTCGTGATTTATCTCCCATGGAATGGAACAAGGAGGGGAACAAGTAGGGACAGTCCCTTCGAGCAGCGGCGGCATACCTGGCATGTCCTTAGCCTGATCTCAAGGCTGACTGTTTCCCTCAGTTCCCCCTTGTTTATTTTTTAATTTTTGCTGCAAAATAATTCCATGAAGCGTAGTGCCGAGAGTAGTATATTGTTGCATGAGGATACGAAACAGACATGAGAAGATTATTATCAATAATAGGTAAATTATGGCCAGGGTAATAAATCCTGACAACCCTCCAGTAATCCACGACTGAGGGTTTAACCACTTTAAATGGTCCAGTAAAGTTTTAATTACATCTTCTTGCGAAATATCATCAAGATGTGCATTTTGTATATCCTGAATTTCAGCATTTAATTTCTTAAGATCAAGACTAATATTATTATCTGACCAAACACTCAGCAGATGCATTTTTACTTTTTCCCATTTCCAAATACAGTCATTGTACTTGTAAGGAGTAACACAAATCCATGTATACTTTTCATGACAAGCTAAACGCATCCTCAATTTTAATGCTGCCATCTGATCTCCAATCCCCCAAATGGCGTTTTTAAATTCATCTAACTTGTTATTCATCTGTAAATCTATGTGACTTTGTAAAGATAAAGCAAGACTGGTATTTTGAGATAATTGATTAGCAAAGTGAGCATGATTAATACTCTGTGAAAGAGCAAGACGGACAGTAGCCGCGGTAGCAGACAGAGCAGCCAAGGCAAGTAAACTTACTATTAGCCACCCAATAAAGCCTCTCCTCTGCAAGGCTTTAGAGAGTTCCACCCATGCCTGTACTCCAGTATCTTCATACCAAGGTTCTCTCAGATATACAGGCACCATAACATATATGGGTTGCTTTAGTATAAGCACAGATTGTGTTCCTGCAGAAGGGAACATACAACTGTAAAAATACAATGAACACAGCTAGTATTATATCCTCCTTTGGAAGAATTACCAATGTTAATAGAACCAATCAAAAGTGTATATGGAGGAGCAACACAAGTTATAACAGGTGTATTGGAATAAGTTAGAGCTAGTTTCCATATATCCCAGTTCTTTTGAAATGCGATAAACCTATCTATGACGGGAACAGAAGAGATAAGAATTTACCCCTTGGTATAATCTATAGTACACCATATTTGGTTATTATTCCAAGATGCATTGCAACATTCAAAATTGGATCCAGGAAAGTTAATGGTCATAAAAGGAGGAAATTGATTTTTTGATTTTCTCTTAAGAACAGTAACCATATGTCCAGCCATAAGTATCCCTTGTCCTCCAAGTAAACGCTTCATACACAAATAATTTCCTGAATCTTCACCTGTAACCTTGGCTATAGTAATAGCGGAATCCCTAAGTGGTGAGGCATATGAGATTCAACCTCTAATATTAATAGGTTGCCCATTTTTATAGCAAATGATGGTATCCTTAAGATCCTCTCGTCGGCTGGTAGCCGGGCATGTAAGAGTAATGTTGGTTCCTGTAAAACGAAGGATGCCTGGAGAGCCTGACAAACTAATTCACTGATCCGTTCCCTCATAAACATCTGTATGCTCATAACTAATAGCCTTTACACATCCAGTTTCCAGATTCAATGGGCTAAGACAGACAGGATAGGTACTAAACCAGTTAGTATAATTTACAGACATATTGGTTTGTTTTATATTCCCAATAAGAGGCCCATAAACAGTATCATTGTAAAATACAGGAAACTCTGCTTCAGACCAAGATATGGGTTGTAATAGTGGAGGATCAGGTACATAGGCCCAGTAAGTTGCTGCATTAACAGAGGGAACACACGAAATGGTTGCCAACATAGCCAAAAATAAAGTCACAGGTGTAACAGGATTATTCTGTTGTTTCACTAACCCTTGAGCTCGTGAAACCAATTGTTTAATTTGTCCCCAAGTTGGAACATCACTCCTTTGAGTCGTCCTGGCAAGTGGTCTCCTCTTCTTCTTCTTTTTCTGAATCAACACTGTCAAATTTTCGGGAGAGATGCAGAGCTTCTTCATCTTCTGAACTAGTTGTGAGCTGTGGCGAGCCATCTATTTGCTTGACTAAGCAAGCGCTCAGGAAGCCAGAGAGGTCCAGGAGCTGATCTGGGAAATATACACACGTGACCACGTCCCCAAATCAACACAGGATCAGGACCACGCCAAGTGCTGGTTAGCGGATCTTTCCCGAGGACCTCCAGAGATTGAAAGGCCAATCTTGGCTCAGCCACCAACCTTTCCCCTGTCAACGGTGAGAAAATTTAAAATAAACAGAGCACGATTTATACGGTTATGTAGTGTTGTTCTATATAATTCCCCCATTTTTATTTTTTCAATAGTTAGCTTTAAAAATCTATTTGCACGTTGTATAATACCTTGTCCTTGAGGGTTATATGGAATGCCTGTAATACTGGTAATTTGTAATGAATTACAAAATGTTGCAAAAGCAACACTAGTGTAAGTGGGCCCATTATCTGTTTTAATAATTTGGGGAAGGTTCATGAAAGCAAAACAGTGTAATAAATGAGTGATAACATGTTTAGTAGCTTCTCAGGTCTGTGCTGTAGCACAGAGGAAACCAGAATAAGTATCAATAGTGACATGAACAAACTGTAATTTCCCAAAAGACGGGATATGAGTAACATCCATTTGCCATAAATGACTAGGTAATAATCCACGAGGATTAACACCATAATGTGGAACAGGAAGGTGAGGTAAGCATTGTGGGCATTGCTTAACAATTTGTCAGGTGGCTTCATGAGTAAGGGAAAATTGTTTGCGTAATGTAGCCACCGACTGATGGTGTAAAGCATGCGATTGTTGTGCTGCTTGTGAAGCAGTTTGATCATAACTTACCATAATATGAGGGTGTCCAGGAAGATAATGAATGCAATACCTTAGCCATTCTTGACAGCATGACAAACGGGAAAGGAGGAGGACAGTAAATTGGGATATGTCCTGCTTTAGGGAAAAGAGATTGAGGAGGAAGAGTAACTTTAACTTTATTTTGGGGAGGAAAATGCACAGGATAAAGATCACGTTTAGATCGAGTTAAAACATCTGCAGTCTCATTCATTTTAGACAATGGACCAGACAAGTTAGAATGAGCACGGATATGCAGAGCTGCAACAGGACCATCGTGGGAACGAATAAGCTGTTGAAGCAAACGAAAAGAGGATGATAATTCAGGGTCATTAGTATATCCTCTGGTCACAGTCTCCAGAAGAAATAATAAGCTAATAAGATATTTACTATCAGAAAACAAATTAAAAGATATAGAAGGCAAATGTTTAGAAGCCATAATGACAGCATACAGTTCAACACGTTGAGCTGAAGTCAAGGAAGTTTGTTTAATGAGTTTTGTTCCGTCGTCAATGATTACAGTAGCCACTCCTGAAGAAGAACCGTCTGTAAAAACCAAAGGTACATGAGGAATAGGCTGTTGCCTAATTATAGAAGGAAAGATATAAGAGTTAAGTTTGCTGAATTGGATCAATTTATCAGCAGGCTAATGGCATTCCAAGGTACCTGAAAATCCTGCAAGAACAAGACCCCATTCATTACTATGTTGAAAAAGCCAATTTTGTTGACTAACTGAATAAGGGATAATAAGTTGAGAAGGTTCTATACCTATAAGTTGTAAGCATCTAGTTCTACGTTGCATTATTAACTTAATAACAAGTTCATAATAAGGGTTAATAACTTTAGAGGATGTAGTTTTCATATGAATCCATTCAATAATTCCAACAGTTTGCCATAAGATGGCAGTAGGCACATGAGGTGTTGGACAAACAACTAAAGACATGGGCAGGTGAGTATGTATTCGAGTTAACTGTGCAGAGCTGATAGCTCTATTAACTATTTGGAAAGCTTGAAATCCTCTGGAGTCATAGAGCGTGAAGTAGAAGGATCTGAGTCACCTTTAAGAATATCAAGTAAAGGCTCTAACTGAGCAGCAGTAAGTTCTAAGGAAGGCCTTAGCCAATTAATATCTCCAAGTAATTTTTGAAAATCATTTAATGTTTTTAAATTATCAACTCGAATTTGCAGTTTTTGAGGCCTAATGGTAGAGTTATCAATATATTTTCCCAAATAGAAAAATGGAGATTGTCTTTGAATTTTTTCTGAGGCAATGACCAAGCCAAATGATTGTAAGGATTGTTGTAAAAATTGAGAAGCAGTCTCTAATCAAGAAATATTGTCAGTGGCTAAAAGTATATCATCCATATAATGTATGAGATATAACGTTGGAAACCTTTTTCTCACAGGAGTTAAGGCCTGAGCCACATATATTTGGCATGCCCTGAGGCAATACTTTCCATTGAAATCTCCTCATGGGTTCCTTAAAATTTAAGGAAGGCAAGCTAAAAGCAAAATGTTTTCTATCTTCAGGAAACAAAGGAATAGTGAAAAAACAGTCTTTAAATCTATAACTAAAAGATGATAATTGTGTGGTATGGCTGTTGGAGAGGGTAGGCCTAGTTGAAGAGCTCCCATTATTAGCATAGTTTTATTAACAGCTCTTAGACCCTGTAATAACCTATATTTTCCAGACTTTTTCTTGATAATAAAAATAGGAGTATTCCAAGGACTATTGGAAATTTCTAAATGGCCTAATTGTTCCAGTACTAATTGTTCTGCAGCTTCTAATTTCTCCTTTGTGAGGGGCCATTGGTCCACCCATACAGGGTCATCACTCAGCCAAGTAATTGGATCAGCAGTGAGTGGAGGAGAATCCAAGGCCCCTAAGAAAAACCCAAACCTTGTCTATCACTTTTTATTTTCACATCAATAGGATAGACAGTTCCTTTTTGATTTGTTCCCAGCCCTTTTGTGGGAAGAAATCCTTGATCCAACACCATATTAGAGACTTGAGAATTTGGACTATAAAGTAATACTCCCATTTCTTTTAATATATCTTGGCCCAAGAGGTTTAAAGGCAGCCCAGGCAAAACATAAGGCTGGAAGTATCCTGAATGGCCCTCACTATCTTGCCATAATAATAACTGACTACTTTGCATAGGAGAAGAACGCTGTCCTATTCCTTGAAGTTCTGTAATAATAGGACTAACGGGCCAATGTTTAGGCCAGTACATCTGCGTCATAACAGAGACATCAGCTCCAGTGTCTAACAAACCTGAAAAAACCTTTCCATTCATGGTTCATTTCATTTCTGGACGTTCTTTCCCTATCTTCTGAATCCAGTAGGCAGCACTAGATGATCCAAAAGCCTTTGTTTCTCTCTTTTGATGTTGTAAAATTTGTCCACGAGGTACAAAGGGCAAAAGTAGCAATTGTGCAATTTTATCACCAGGAGAAATCGTTATTATATTTTTAATAGTTTGTGCCATGATTTTTATTTCTCCTTCGTAGTCAGAGTCTATGAGTCCTGGCATAATAGTTAAACCCTTCATGGCGACACTACTTCTTCCCAATAATAGTCCAATCAAACCCTTGGGTAAAGGTCCATAGATGCCCATAGAGAGGGCCTGAGGACCCATTTCAGGAGCTAATACATATCTGGCGGAGGTACTGAGGTCCAGTCCTGTGCTTCCTGCTGTTGCTCTGGAGAGCGAAGATATTGTATGTTTTTGTTTTTGGTTAATGTCTGATTGATAGTTTGAGGAGGATACACAGACGTTGCCCCTATTATTTGTTGGGGCCGGGGAAGGCCCCGGGAGGTGTTTCCCGACAGTGGTGTCCCATCCCTGTGGGCCACTGAGTGACAATCTCGTGCCCAACATTTTCCCCTATTGCATTTAGGGCATAAACCAGGGATTTTCTGACCATCTGGAGGTTTTTGAGTAGGGAAGGAAGGAGCAGGGTTACAATGAAAAGATCCACATTCTCCAGCAAAATGACCTGCCTTTCCGCATTGAAAACTAGTCTTTGTTCTCTTTTGATTGTTTTTAAACCTCACTTTAGTTAATGCTGCAGCCATAGCAGCACCCTGTATATAAGCAGGCCCAATGTCTGCACAAAGGCGAATATAATCCTCCAGTGTTCCCCGTTTTCTCCAAGGTCGAATCGCAGCCTGACATGCATTATTAGCGTTTTCAAAAGCAAGTTGCTTCACTACAATTGTACCAGTGAGTCCATCCACAATGAGTCTCCCCACCGCCTGTAACAATCTATCTACAAAATCAGCATATGGTTCATCAGGTCCCTGTCTCATTTTTGAAAGATCCTCAGTTTTGTGTGTAGAAGGTAATTTCCTCCAGCCTTGTAATGCCAAATGATTTATTTGAGGATAAGCAACAAAGGTATAAGTTAATTGATCTTGTAAAGAAATATATGGTCCTTCCCCAATCAGCATATGATAATCCACTGGAATATCATGGGTAGCATTCTTTTCTGCTTGTTCAGCAGCCCGTTCATAAAAATCAAACTTCCATATTAAATAATCTCCACCATTTAAACAAGCTCGTGCAATAGACTTCCAATCAGCGGGGGAAAGAGCTTCTCCTGCAATAGTGTCAACCATAGCAGTAGTAAAAGGAGCAGTGGGCCCATATTGAGCACAAGCAGATTTCAAATCTTTCAAAACTTTAAAAGGAAGAGCCTGATGCTCCCTAATAGCCTGTTGAGGATTATTAGGATCAGGTCTTTCTGTGACAGGACAACAGAAAATAGGATCTTCTCCTCATTTTATTGCTGCTTATACAGCACGTTGCAAGAGACTGAGCATTTTTACAGATGTAGATTTTTGAGGAAGACAGTCCTTACTAATGTGCAGCTTTTTCACTGACTTATCTATCATAGCCATTAGAAGATCATCCTCAGGATGATTCTCTCTTTTATGTTTTTTTTTCTCTCTCTTTTATGTTTAAAAGCCTCATCGGTTAAGTCAAAATGTTCCTCTTCATCTGAAATATTTAAATTAATTAGCTCTTTCGGTTTAGGAAGTGGCGACACAGTAGCTGATAATACAGTCTTGTCTTCTGTCAGAGGCTTATGTTTTTCTGACTTTACATTCAAATCAACACTATCATGAGAAGAACCTAAACATATTTTTATCAGATTCCACAAACTAAATGTAACAACAGCAGTATGAGTAGGCCCTCGAGACTCATAATAATTTTTTAAATCTTCTCCAACTTTCGGCCAGATTTCTATGTCACAGAGCCGCCATCAGGAAACCAGGGAGATACATCATGGATATGCTGCAAAAATTCAGTCAACTCTGAGGTAGAAACTTTATTACCCCGAGCTATAAGCATCGAAAGTAAAACCGGAGCAAATAATTCACGCTCCTTTGAGCCCTTTTGCCCCATCTTATTTTACTTCTGACTGTTGCCTTATGCCTCTATTAGTTTCACTTTTACTCGTGGCCACACATATTTTGCATAAGGGTTCTCTTACCTGCACTTTCTTTTCCTTTTAATTGACTTCACGCTTCAGGTCCCTGTTCGGGCGCCACTTGCCATGGACCAGCCTCAGAAAGAGGATTTCACCGCCCAGGGTCAGAAGGGACGGGGTAAGGAACTGAAGTAGCACCGACGAATGGGGTCAGAAGGACCAAGACAACTGATGGTTGCAAGGTAAGTTTCATTATGCTACAGGTGCAGATTATATAGACTAGAAAAGGGAAGGTTGCCAGACGGTGGTTTACATTATCTAATGACTGTCTCGGCTCAAGGTTAACTTCCCTGGGAGAAGACCCATAAACCCAGAATCATCCAAAATAACCTGCATGTGCAGCGGGGAGACAGCTTTGCTTGTCTCATTTTACTTTCTTTCTCATTTCTGGGCCCTGGTGATTTATCTCCCATGGATTGGAACAAGGAGGGGAACAAGTAGGGACAGTCCCTTCGAGCAGCAGCGGCATGCCTGGCATGTCCGAAGGTGCTCTCAAGGCTGACTGCTTCCCACACATATGTTGGCTTCTTTAAGCCTCAAGCCCTCGATCCTTTGTTGAAATACAATAATTTCATTCCTATGGTTTTCAATACCAAAAACTCAACCTCCAGGAGGGTTAAAGCCTAATTTGTACTCCAAACCAAGTAGCAGTGCAGTTCGCTACTACTGAGGCTGAATCCATAAAGACTTCAAGACCACGACCAGAAGACAAGTTATTATATATAATACCCTAGAAGGCCTGAAACATAATTATCATATACATAGCTGGTCCTTCAGAGCTTTTTACCTATAACATGTTTTTTGATGAAAGTTATTTAATGTACTGGAGATAACTGTGAATTACTGATCAAATATTTGAATACTTATACTTACCTGGAATTTCATTTCTGCTGAAAGAAGAAGGAAGAACAGGGCTCACCTAAAAAAAAAACAAACTTTAGAAATGAAAGTAAACATCTTATCACACACTATCACTTTTGGAAGCAACATAGAGGGGCAGTCAACAGTAAAACACTGGTGAAATAGGACAAAACTCTAGGCCAAAAATCCATTATTGGGCTTCCCTGGTGGCGCAGTGGTTGAGAGTCCGCCTGCCGATGCAGGGGACACGGGTTCGTGCCCCGGTCTGGGAAGATCCCACATGCCGCGGAGCGGTTGGGCCCGTGGGCCGTGGCCGTTGAGCCTGCGCGTCCGGAGCCTGTGCTCCGCAACGGGAGAGGCCACAACAGTGAGAGGCCCACGTACAGCAAAAAAAAAAAAAAAAAAAAAAAAAATCCATTATTTTTATCATCAGTGACAGTACCACAACTGTGCCCTTCATAATTAATAAGCACTCCTAAGAATCTTCATTTGGCACCCGATGATGTGTTTAAGAGAAACACTCTGGGAGGTTTTGAATCAGACTTGGTTTTTTGTTAGCCAAGTTACAGGAGAATTTTTACAGTGGGGGGAAGGGAAGAAGGAAACGGACCAGAAAAAGAATTGAAGCCATCATCTACAAACCAAAAAAGCACTGAGAGTTCCAAACGTTATGTCAGACACTAAAATGACTGATATAGGCTCAAGCAGTTTATAAAACCTATAAAAAGACTACACCAGCCAAGTCCCCATTTATCTGTAGAGTTCAGAAACTAAAACAAGGAATAGTTCAGCTTAATATCTTATCTCAAGAGAATCATATACACTTCACATGAATAAAAATACCTGAAACCAAACATTTTTAAAAGCTCCCATACCCAAAATAGAAAGAAAAAAATTAATTCAGAAGACTCAATCAATCCATGATAATCACAAAACGGCTGGGCAATCTCCATCTCCCTTCCACACTAACCATCCATCCCCTGGAAGACCAAGGGAGATCAGACCTTCCAGACTTACCTTCCAGACCTTCCAGACACCTGGCTGCGGCAAAATTCGATGGAATCTCCTTGTGGAACAGCAGTTTCCCATCTCTTGTGTCTCTCCCTGTCATGATCATGCAGGAAGCAAGTCTGGCTGTGCTATTTCTTATCATTGTGTGTCACCCATCTGCAACATGATATTGAAAAAGTAGTTCCCTTTCCCCCAGAAGGTTGAGGCTCAGCTACAGGGGTAATTCTCCTGGGCACACAGTCATTATTTAGGCCGACTCAGTGACTTCAACAGGCTTAATCATGTGATCAGGTTTGTTGCCAGCTGCATAATGCTCCCACATCTGTAGATAGAGCCGCTCTAGTTCCATTGTGTATTGTTTGGTGTTGAACAGAGGGCTAGATGTTCTCTGCTTCCAGACTTTGCCACGAATTTTCTTCAGGTATTCTACATCAGTTCCCAGTTTCACAGCTATCTCTTCATATTCTCGTCTATTTTTAACAATCAGCTCAAGACAGCCTAAACAAGTGAGCTGGGAAGCTGCAACTCGGGAAGCAAGAGTCTCTCCTGGCATAGTCACCATGGGGGTCCCTGCCCAAAGGACGTCCATCCCTGTGGTGTGTCCATTACAGAGTGGAGTGTCCAAGCACACATCAGCCAGCTGGCCTCTCCGAACATGTTCCTCTTTAGGAGCAACAGGGGAAAAAATGATACGGTTCGGGGGAAGGCCCATATTTTGTGCGTACTGTTGAATATTAGCTTCTCCTGCTGCTGGAAAACGCAACAGCCACAGTACACTATTGGGAACACGCTTCAGAATATTTGCCCACATCTGCAAAGTAGATGGGTCAATTTTGTATAACTGATTAAAGTTACAGTACACAATGGCATCTTCCAGTAACCCGTACTGAGAACGTGTGGTTACAATAATGGTATGGGGAACCTCCTCTCCAGTGGCAGCCTTATTGTTGATCAGGGTAGTTGCCAGTCCATTGCTTATACTGAATCCATTAATTGTAATCTGAATTTGTCCTCTGTTAATCATTTCAATAACCGCTTCTGCAACAGTATTCATAGGAATGACAGGCATATTAAGAGTTGTATTACTGCTGTCTGCGTTGTCTTCTCCATCAGGACATTTCATCTTGACTATTTGCACATCTGATAGACTATCAAGAAATGCTTGGAGGTCGATGCCATTCAGCACAATCCGATTGTCATAAATGTGCCCATTGGACTTAAAATCGATGACGGCTTTTTTCTTCAGCTGAGGGAACATATTAGCATGATCACCAATAAAGAAAGTATGGGGCATATAAGCCAGTTTCTCAGAATACTGCTCAGCAACTTCAGCAGGTGAAGTTTCCTGATCAGTGATGATATAATCCATGAAAAGCACGCCACTAGTCCCAGGGTACCCCAGCCACATTGCCTGAATAGGAGCTGGCCTGAGAGCAAAGAGTTCATTTCAAGCACCCCTGGTATAACCATTCATATTTAGAAGGATGTGTATACCATCTTGATGGATGCAATCAGCTGCTTTCCCATTGCATGGAATCTGAGAAAGATCAATGAAATGATTGGCTTCTGCCATCACCTTCGCTCGGAAGTTTGTGCCATCATGTGGGCTCAGGGCATAACAGAGTATCTCAAATTTATCAGGATTGTGCATGCCTGGAATAGACTGCATAAGATGAGAAGTAGGATGATTCCCAAAGTCAGAACTCACGTATCCTACACGCAGTCGACCATCACTGAGCTTCAAGTCTTTTGGATGTTCATACGGTGGTTTATGAAGGACACTTATATTAGCCAAGCAGAGGTTCCCATGCCTCTCAGCAATAGCCTTCCTGAAGCCATGAGAAAGAGGATAGAGCATACTATGATGAGGCTGCACAGAAGGTAACCTATTCTTCTACAACTGGTCAGCCACAATGCTGACCAACTTCTTCATTCGCTCATCATAGTCTGTCCAATCACAGACAACCTGCAGGCAATGAGCCAAATTACAATAAGCGTCAGAAAAATCAGGTTGAAGCTTCAGAACAGTGCGATAAGAAGCAATTGCTTCTGGAATATTCCCTGAATCGTGGTGAATGGAAGCCAGATTGCTGTGGGCATCCGCAAATGCAGGGCTGATCTGAACGGCACGAGTATAACACTGCAAGGCTCCCTGAACATCCTGCATCTCCCGTAGGGTGTTTCCCATATCACAGTAGGCATCAGCAAAGGTAGGACTGATTCGAATAGCCTCCTTATAATGCATCAGAGTTTCCTGAAGTTTTCCCTGCTGCTTCAATACACTTGCTAAATTTGAATGGGCATCAGCAAAGTCTGGGCAGAGTTCTAATGCTTTACGATACAAGCGAACTGCCTCTTCACTGTTTCCCTGTTCTCCTTTGATATTGGCTAGGTTATTCAGAGAGTCTGCATGGGTGGGACACAGCCGGAGAGCTGTATGATAACAATCTTCTGCTTCAGCAACACTGCCCTTCTCTTTGAGAGCGTTTCCTAGGTTGCAGTAAGCATCAGGGAAATGTGGTTGCAATTCAATAGCTCGCCTGTAGGTGTCTATTGCCAGATCCATCAGGCCTTGCTCATAGTATACACAAGCCAGGTTGCCATGTACCACTGCATGATTTGGACTCAAGCTTAGGGCACGAAGGTAAGCTGCCACAGCTCTGTCCAAAATCCGTGCCTCTTTGAAGACATTTCCTAAATTGATATAAGCATCCAGAAAATTGGGGTCAAGGGTGACAGCCTTTTCAAAGTGATGAATTGCAAGCCAAATCTCCCCTTGCGCATTGAAAACACAGCCAAGATTACTCCAAGCTACTGCAAAGTTCGGCTGTGTCTCAATTGTTTTCAAATAACATGCCTTGGCTTCTTCCAAGCCACCCAGGGCTTCGAGCAGGTTCCCAAGGTCACTGCGAACACAGTACAAATCAGGATTTTACTGAAGAGCAGAGACATAAGCTTGTACTGCCCCTTCCATGTCGCCTGCTGCTACCAATGCGGCTGCCAGGTTAATATAACCATCGATGAAATCTGGTTTGTGACGCAATGCATGCTGGTAATGCTCAGTTGCTTCCTGCAACTGCCCTCTTTCCTTGTACACATTCCCCAAATTCGAATAGGCTTCTGCCAGAAGAGGGTTCTGTTTAATTGCCAGAGTACTAAAGTGGGCAGATCTGTTCAGCCTTCGACACTGGAAGTGTATAGATGAAAGTAATAAAAGTACACCAGTATTGCCTGGCTCTTGTCCCCAGAGCTGCATGCAGTGTCTCTCAGCTGTCTCAAAATCTCCTGCCTGATATTCTCGATGTGCCAACTCAGCTAACCCTTGGAAGGAAAGCATACGTTTCGTCGGTTCTGTGCTGTCGGCCACATTGCCCACGTAAGACGCCATCTGGAGCTTCTGGAGAGAGTGAAAAAAAGGGGGTAATTGAGTCCCGCTGCCGCCACTACTGGCAAGAATGTTTCTAGAGGTAGCAAACACGAGCGCAGCAGCCGTACCACTGCTTTGGCAGGATTAAGCAGTGGCAACAGTTACAGGCACTGAACCTTAGGAACTCTGGTTGGCCATCTACCTCTCATGCTCTTGAAATCTTAATTCTTTTTTTTTTATTAGTTTCTGCTTTATAACAAAGTGAATCAGTCATACATATACATCTGTTCCCACATCCCTTCCCTCATGCATCTCCCTCCATCCCACCCCTCCAGGAGGTCACAAAGCACCGAGCTGATCTCCCTGTGCTATGCGGCTGCTTCCCACTATCTATCTACCTTACGTTTGGTAGTGTATATATGTCCATGCCTCTCTTTCTCTTTGTCACAGCTTACCCTTCCCCCTCCCCATATCCTCAAGTCCATTCTCAAGTAGGTCTGTGTCTTTATTCCCGTTTTGCCCCTAGGTTCTTCATGACATTTTTTTTAAATTCCGTATATATGTGTTAGCATACGGTATTTGTCTTTCTCTTTCTGACTTACTTCACTCTGTATGACAGACTCTAGGTCTATCCACCTCATTACAAATAGCTCAGTTTCATTTCTTTTTATGGCTGAGTAATATTCCATTGTATATACGTGCCACATCTTCTTTATCCATTCATCCGATGATGGACACTTAGGTTGTTTCCAGCTCCGGGCTATTGTGAATAGAGCTGCAATGAACATTTTGGTACAGGTCTCTTTTTGAATTATGGTTTTCTCAGGGTATATGCCTAGTAGTGGGATTGCTGGGTCATATGGTAGTTCTATTTGTAGTTTTTTAAGGAACCTCCATACTGTTCTCCATAGTGGCTGTACCAATTCACATTCCCACCAGCAGTGCAAGAGTGTTCCCTTTTTTCCACACCCTCTCCAGCATTTATTGTTTCTAGATTTCTTGATGATGGCCATTCTGACTGGTGTGAGATGATATCTCATTGTAGTTTTGATTTGCATTTATCTAATGATTAGTGATGTTGAGCATTCTTTCATGTGTTTGTTGGCAGTCTGTATATCTACTTTGGAGAAATGCCTATTTAAGTCTTCTGCCCATTTTTGGATTGGGTTGTTTGTTTTTTTGATGTTGAGCTGCATGAGCTGTTTATAAATTTTGGAGATTAATCCTTTGTCAGTTGCTTCATTTGCAAATAATTTCTCCCATTCTGAGGGTTGTCTTTTGGTCTTGTTTATGGTTTCCTTTGCTGTGCAAAAGCTTTGAAGTTTCATTAGGTCCCATTTGTTTATCTTTGTTTTTATTTCCATTTCTCTAGGAGGTGGGTCCAAAAGGATCTTGCTGTGATTTATGTCATAGAGTGTTCTGCCTATGTTTTCCTCTAAGAGTTTGATAGTTTCTGGCCTTACATTTAAGTCTTTAATCCATTTTGAGCTTATTTTTGTGTATGGTGCTAGGGAATGATCTAATCTCATACTTTTACATGTCCCTGTCCAGTTTTCCCAGCACCACTTATTGAAGAGGCTGTCCTTTCTCCACTGTACATTCCTGCCTCCTTTATCAAAGATAAGTTGGCCATATATGCGTGGGTTTATCTCTGGGCTTTCTATCCTGATCCACTGATCTGTCTTTCTGTTTTTATGCCAGTACCAGACTGTCTTAATTACTGTAGCTTTGTAGTATAGTCTGAAGTCAGGGAGCCTGATTCCTCCAGCTCCGTTTTTCGTTCTCAAGATTGCTTTGGCTATTCGGGGCCTTTTGTTTTTCCAAACAAATTTTGAAATTTTTTGTTCTAGTTCTGTGAAAAATGCCAGTGGTAGTTTGATAGGGATTCCATTGAATCTGTAGATTGCTTTGGGTAGTAGAGTCATTTTCACAATATTGATTCTTCCAATCCAGGAGCATGGTATATCTCTCCATCTATTTGTATCATCTTTAATTTCTTTCATCAGTGTCTTATAATTTTCTGCATACAGGTCTTTTGTCTCCTTAGGTAGGTTTATTCCTAGATATTTTATTCTTTTTGTTGCAATGGTAAATGGGAGTGTTTTCTTGATTTCATTTTCAGATTTTTCATCATCAGTGTACAGGAATGCCAGAGATTTCTGTACATTAATTTTGTATCCTGCTACTTTACCAAATTCATTGATTAGCTCTAGTAGTTTTTCGGTAGCATCTTTAGGATTCTCTATGTATAGTATCATGTCATCTGCAAACAGTGACAGCTTTACTTCTTCTTTTCCAATTTGGATTCCTTTGATTTCCTTTTCTTCTCTGATTGCTGTGGCTAAAACTTCCAAAACTAGGTTGAATAAGAGTGGTGAGAGTGGGCAGCCTTGTCTTGTTCCTGATCTTAGTGGAAATGGTTTCAGTTTTTCACCATTGAGGACAATGTTGGCTGTGGGTTTGTCATATATGGCCTTTATGATGTTGAGGAAAGTTCCCTCTATGCCTACTTTCTGCAGGGTTTTTATCATAAATGGGTGTTGAATTTTGTCGAAAGCTTTCTCTGCATCTATTGAGATGATCATATGGTTTTTCTCCTTCAACTTGTTAATATGGTGTATCACATTGATTGATTTGCGTATATTGAAGAATCCTTGCATTCCTGGAATAAACCCCACTTGATCATGGTGTATAATCCTTTTAATGTGCTGTTGGATTCTGTTTGCTAGTATTTTGTTGAGGATTTTTGCATCTATCTTCATCAGTGATACTGGCCTGTAGTTTTCTTTCTTTGTGACATCCTTGTCTGGTTTTGGTATCAAGGTGATGTCGGCCTCGTAGAATGAGTTTGGGAGTGTTCCTCCCTCTGCTATATTTTGGAAGAGTTTGAGAAGGATAGGTGTTAGTTCTTCTCTAAATGTTTGATAGAATTCACCTGTGAAGCCATCTGGTCCTGGGCTTTTGTTTGATGGAAGATTTTTAATCACAGTTTCAATTTCAGTGCTTGTGATTGGCCTATTCATATTTTCTATTTCTTCCTGAGTCAGTCTTGGCAGGTTGTGCATTTCTAAGAATTTGTCCATTTCTTCCAGGTTGTCAATTTTATTGGCATAGAGTTGCTTATAGTAATCTCTCATGATCTTTTGTATTTCTGCAGTGTCAGTTGTTACTTCTTCTTTTTCATTTCTAATTCTATTGATTTGAGTCTTCTCCCTTCTTTTCTTGATGAGTCTGGCTAATGGTTTGTCAATTTTGTTTATCTTCTCAAAGAACCAGCTTTTAGTTTGGTTGATCTTTGCTATCGTTTCCTTCATTTCTTTTTCATTTATTTCTGATCTGATCTTTATGATTTCTTTCCTTCTGCTAGCTTTGGGGTTTTTTTGTTCTTCTTTCTCTAATTGCTTTAGGTGCAGGGTCAGGTTGTTTACTCGAAATGCTTCCTGTTTCTTAAGGTGGGATTGTATTGCTATAAACTTCCCCCTTAGAACTGCTTTTGCTGCGTCCCATAGGTTTTGGGTCGTCGTGTCTCCATTGTCATTTGTTTCTAGGTATTTTTTAATTTCCTCTTTGATTTCTTCAGTGATCACTTCGTTATTGAGTAGTGTATTGTTTAGCCTCCATGTGTTTGTATTTTTTACACATCTTTTCCTGTAATTGATGTCTAGTCTCATAGCATTGTGGTCGCAAAGATACTTGATACAATTTCAATTTTCTTAAATTTACCGAGGCTTGATTTGTGACCCAAGATATGATCTATCCTGGAGAATGTTCCATGAGCACTTGAGAAAAATGTGTATTCTGTTGTTTTTGGATGGAATGTCCTATAAATATCAATTAAGTCCATCTCGTTTAATGTATCATTTAAAGCTTGTGTTTCCTTATTTATTTTCATTTTGGATGATCTGTCCATTGGTGAAAGTGGGGTGTTAAAGTCCCCTACTATGATTGTGTTACTGTCGATTTCCCCTTTTATGGCTGTTAGTATTTGCCTTATGTATTGAGGTGCTCCTATGTTGGGTGCATAAATATTTACAATTGTTATATCTTCTTCTTGGATTGACCCCTTTATCGTTATGTAGTGTCCTTCTTTTTCTCTTCTAATAGTCTTTATTTTACAGTCTATTTTGTCTGATATAAGAATTGCTACTCCAGCTTTCTTTTGATTTCCATTTGCATGGAATATCTTTTTTCCATCCCCTTACTTTCAATCTGTATGTGTCTCTAGGTCTGAAGTGGGTCTCTTGTAGACAGCATATATATGGGTCTTGTTTTTGTATCCATTCAGACACTCTGTGTCTTTTGGTGGGAGCATTTAGTCCATTTACATTTAAGGTAATTATTGATATGTATGTTTCTATTCCCATTTCCTTAATTGCTTTGGGTTCGTTATTGTAGGTATATTCCTTCTGTTGTGTTTCTTGCCTAGAGAAGTTCCTTTAGCATTTGTTGTAAAGCTGGTTTGGTGGTGCTGAAGTCTCTCAGCTTTTGCTTGTCTGTAAAGGTTTTAATTTCTCCATCAAATCTGAATGAGATCCTTGCTGGGTAGAGTAATCTTGGTTGCAGGTTCCTCTCCTTCATCACTTTAATTATGTCCTGCCACTCCCTTCTGGCTTGTAGAGTTTCTGCTGAGAGATCAGCGGTTAACCTGATGGGGATTCCCTTGTGTGTTACTTGTTGTTTTTCCCTTGCTGCTTTTAATATGATTTCTTTGTGTTTAAATTTTGACAGTTTGATTAATATGTGTCTTGGTGTATTTCTCCTTGGATTTATTCTGTATGGGACTCTCTGTGCCTCCTGGACTTGATTAACTATTTCTTTTCCCATATTGGGGAAGTTTTCAACTATAATCTCTTCAAATATTTTCTCAGTCCCTTTCTTTTTCTCCTCTTCTGCTGGAACCCCTATAATTTGAATGTTGGTGTGTTTAATGTTGTCCCAGAGGTCTCTGAGACTGTCCTCTGTTCTTTTCATTCTTTTTTCTTTATTTTGCTCTGCATCAGTTATTTCCACTATTTTATCTTCCACCTCACTTATCCGTTCTTCTGCCTCAGTTATTCTGCTATTGATCCCATCTAGAGTATTTTTCATTTCATTTATTGTGTTTTTAATTGATGCTTGATTCATCTTTAGTTCTTCTAGGTCCTTGTTAACTTGTTTCTTGCATTTTGTCTATTCTATTTCCAAGATTATGGATCTTGGAAATAGAATCTTGGATCAGCTTTACTATCATTATTCTGAATTCTTTTTCAGGTAGACTGCCTATTACCTCTTCATTTGTTAGGTCTGGTAGGTGTTTATCTTGCTCCTTCACCTGCTGTTTTTCTGTCTTCTCATTTTGCTTATGTTACTGTGTTTGGGGTCTCCTTTTTGCAGGCTGCAGATTCGTAGTTCCCGTTGTTTTTGGTGTCTGACCCCAGTGGCTAAGGTTGTTTCAGTAGGTTGTGTAGGCTTCCTGGTGGGGGGGGACTAATGCCTGTGCTCTGGTGGTTGAGGCTCGATCTTGTCTTTCTGGTGGACAGGTCCACGTCTGGTGGTGTGTTTTGGGGTGCCTATGGCCTTATTATGTTTTTAGGTAGCCTCTCTGCTAATGGGTGGGGTTGTGTTCCTGCCTTGCTAGTTGCTTGGCATAGGGTGACCCACACTGTAGTTTGCTGGTCGTTGACTGAAGCTGGGTGCTGGTGTTGGGATGGAGATCTCTGGGAGATTTTCACTGCTTGATATTATGTGGAGCTGGGAGGTCTCTTGTGGACCCGTGTCCTGAAGTTGGCTCTCCCACTTCAGAGGCACAGCGCTGGCTCCTGGCTGCAGCACCAAGAGCCTTTCATCCACCCGGCTCAGAATAACAGGGAGAAAAAGTAGAAAGAAAGAATTAGTAGAAGAAAGAAAGAGAGAGGGAAAGAAAGGAAGAAGGGAAGAAAGGAAGGAAGGAAGAAAGAAAGAAAGGAGGGAGGGAGGGAGGAATGATGGAAAGAAAGAAGGAAAGAAAGGAGGGAGGGAGGGAGGAAGGAAAGGAAGAAAGACAGGAGGGAGGGAGGGAGGAAGGAAAGAAAAAGAAAGTGGAAAGAAGAAGGGTGGGAGGGAGGAAAGAAAAAGGAAGAAGGAAAGGAGGTGCGGAAGGAGGGAGGGAGGAAGGGAAGGTAGGAAAAAAGAAAGAGCAGGTAAAGTAAAATAGAATAAAGTATGAAATATAGTAGCATTATTAAAATTAGAAAGTAATTATTGGAAAAAAACCCCAAAAAAACAAAAAAACGGACCGATAGAACCCTGGGACATATGGTGGAATCAAAGCTATACAGAGAGAATCTTACACAGAAGAATACACATACACATTCACAAAAAGAGAGCAGGGGGGGAAATCAAAAATCTTGCTCTCCAAGTCCACCTCCTCAATTTGGGATAATTCGTTGTAAAAAGAGGAAAAGGGCGAGAAGTCTGAAATCTTGCTCTCTAAGTCCACCTCCTTAATTTGGAATAATTCGTTGTAAAAAGAGGAAAAGGGGGGAAAGTCTTAATTCTTGTCCTCAAAGTCCACTTCCTCAATTTGGGATGATTCGCTGTCCATTCATGCACTCCACAGACGCAGGGCACATCAAATGGACCGTGGAGCTTTAATCCGCTGCCTCCGAGGCTGCACAGAGAGATTTCCCTGTCTCTGCTCTCACAGCTCCCGGGTCTCAGCCTTGGACCTGGCCCCACCTCTGCGCGTAGGTCGCCGGAGGGCGTCCGTTCTTCGCTCAGACAGGACGGGTTTAAAGGAGCCGCTGATTCGGGGGCTCCGGCTCACTCAGGCAGAGGTGAGGGAGGGGCGCGCAGTGTGGGGCGGGCCTGCGGCGGCAGAGGCCGGCGTGACGTTGCAGCAGCCCGTGGCGCTCCGTGCGCTTTCCCGGGAAAGCCGTCCCCGGGTCTCGGGACCCCGGCAGTGGCGGGGTGCACAGGCCCCCCGAAAGGCGGGGCGGACAGTGACCCGCGCTCGCCCACAGGCCCCGCGGCGGCAGCGGGCCGCGGCGGCGGGCCGCGGCGGCGGCGGCGGCCGACGCCTGTGTCCGAGGTCCGCGCCTTACCCGCGGCTCGCGCCTGACTCCGGCGCTTCCCCAAGCAGCCCTCTTAATGCCCTCTCCTCGCGCACCAGGAAACAAAAGGGAAAAAAGTCTCTTGCCTCTTCAGCAGCTCCAGACCCTTTCCCCGGACTCCCTCCGGGCTAGCCGTGGTGCACTAACCCCTTCAGGCTCTCTTCCTGCCGCCAGCCCCAGTCCTCTCCCTGCGCTCCGACTCGAAATCTTAATTCTTAACCCTGCCCTCTTCCACCATTTTTCTCCTAATCAGGGAATAAAAATTACCTATCCATTTGCCTTAGAAGAAATCAAAAGTCAGTAGTCCAAACACTTTTTAAAATATTGTTTTCTGTCCAGTTGGAAATGAAGTACATGATTGACTTTTCTTCATCATTCATATAGTCAACGTGGAAAACATTAGGGCCATGAATTTCAATACAGTAAGATGAGAAAATTTTAAATTGGCCTTCCCAAACCACTAATAAGTAACCGATGTTGTATATAATGCTAAAATCTTAGAGACTGAGTTTGATATTTTAAAAGTTCTGAAAACATTAGCTAATTTCTCCTCATCAAATTTCTCATGACTCAAACCTGAGTATTACCTTTTAAAAGATAAATTTATTTATTTTTATTTATTTATTTTTATTTTGGCTGCATTGGGTCTTCAGTGCTGCGTGCAGGCTTTCTCTAGTTGCGGCGAGCGGGGGCTACGCTTTGTTGTGGTGCCGGGGCTTCTCATCACAGTAGCTTCTATTGTTGTTCCACAACTCTATGGGTTCCTTTTTAGGTCCTACGAAGAACCCTAGAAATTAGTTCATGTAATTATATGTTTTTGCAAAATTGCCAAAAGTGAGATATTTTAACTTCCATCAGGTAAGACAAGCGTCTATTTCTTTGCCAATTTTTCTTCTATCATAGTCCGCTATGTTGGATCATATTGGATTGGTCACAGGCTTTTTTGAAATCCGGCTAAGGAGATGTTTTAAGTGAGGCTATTATGTGATTTTCAGACACCACCATATGTAATTGACTATATAATATCCCATTACAGGAATAACTTCCAGTACTCTTACTGACTACTCTACTGACTTAACTAGCACAAGACACAGAAGCGTAAGGACAAAAACCACCTTACAATATAGCCATGTCTTGCACTTCACAGCTCTCAAAGCATGTGCATTTGAAGAAGAAAAAAAGAACTGAAAAGTATAAAACCAGAAGTTATTCTGCGGAAAATTATTTCAATCATCAGGCATGTGAAAGATAAGTCAAAGATTCAGGTTTCTTCAATGCTTAGTAAAAACGGAAATTTCCTTCTGTCAAGAATATACTCCAGGGCTTCCCTGGTGGTGCAGTGGTTGAGAGTCTGCCTGCCAATGCAGGGGACACGGGTTCGTGCCCTGGTCCAGGAAGATCCCAAATGCCGCATAGTGGCTAGGCCCGTGAGCCATGGCCACTGATCCTGCATGTCCGGAGCCTGTGCCCCGCAACGGGGAGAGGCCACAACAGTGAGAGGCCAGCATACTGCAAAAAAAAAAAAAAAACAACACCAATATACTCCAGGGGCTTCCCGGATGGCACAGTGGTTAGGAAGCCACCTGCCAATGCAGGGGACACGGGTTTGAGCCCTGGTCCGGGAAGATCCCACATGCCACGGAGCAACTAAGACCGTGTGCCACAACTATGGAGCCTGCTCTCTAGAGCCCATGAGCCACAACTACTAAGACTATGAGCCACAACTACTGAAGCTTGCATGCCTAGAGCCCGTGCTCTGCAACAAGAGAAGCCACCGCAATAAGAAGCCTGCACACCACAACAAAGAGTATCCCCCAGTCGCTGCAACTAGAGAAAGACTGTGCACAGCAACGAAGACACAACACAGTCAAAAATAAATAAATAAATAAATAAATAAAAGAATATACCCCATCAATAATGTGTGTAATGGAATGGTGTGAATGAGTATTTTATCAGAATTCCTGTAATGCACAATCCTATAGCAGTACTGAAATCAGTAATGCATTTATAATAGTAAATATTTATGAGGAAGTAATCCATAGAGGTTTTCTCAAAGTTAACAATGAAAATTGATGTGACATTATCAATAATAAATTGTGACGCTGAAATAAACTTTTCTAAACTATTAATAACTAAAAGCAAACTCTAATCAACCATGTTAAAAGAAATCTATGTCTATAAACTACAAAGTTTATTTCTCAAAATTTTATTTCTAAAACACATAAACTGTCATATGAGGAGGCAGTTAAAGAATATATAGCTACAAGAGTTGGGAAAAAGTCTTATAGAGACACATCTGGCAGTAGTTAATTTTCAAATGTCATTTTTCTAGATTTTGTGACACCTATAGTATTGATATTTGAAAGCATTTAAAAAATTGTAATTTGAAGATTTGCTATTTCCAGGTAGAGTAAAATATTTTGAAGCAAAACAACATTTCCACTGAGAAAAATTTAAAAAGCCAAATAAAATAGTCAGCATTCAATCAAAAAGTTCTAGACATACCAAGAGATAGAATCATATGACTAAAATTCTAAGAAAGGAACAGATAATACAACAATATTTATATAAGATATTGTGTATCTTTATCAGGAAAAGTCTTTATCAAGAAAAGACTTTAAAATCATCAGAATTAATATTATATTTTATTTATTTGTATATTTTATTTATATATTTATATAAAGGACTTAAAGATAAAGCCCTAGTTAAGGCAGTGACAAAAGCAGTAGCAGTGGGAGTGAAAAGAAATGGTTATAGTCAAGGATATTTTGTCAGTAAAAGTCCAAGATCAAATGTCTGACTGCATACATGGGATGGATAGACGGAGTGGGAAAAATCAAAGTTAACTATAGAGGTTCTAGTGAAGATGGGGTTGCCATCACCCAACCCAAGGGGTTGCGATCATCCCCAAGGTCTAGGAGACTCAAGGGAAGGTTGTGGTCGAGGAAAAGTTAATTGCTGGGAAAATAAGACTCCCAGTCTCTCCATCTCCTTATACTAGTTTTTTTTTTAACATCTTTATTGGAGTATAATTGCTTTACAATGGTGTGTTAGTTTCTGCTTTATAACAAAGTAAATCAGTTATACATATACATATGTCCCCATATCTCTTCCCTCTTGCATCTCCCTCCCTTCCACCCTCCCTATCTCACCCCTCTAGGTGGTCACAAAGCACCCAGCTGATCTCCCTGTGCTCTGCGGCTGCTTCCCACTAGCTATCTATTCCTTATACCAGTTTTGTTTTTCTGCTCATATACGTAGCAGCATTTCATTCAAGGGGAAGGTCATTGATCTGACTGGTCAAATTAAAAACCATAGTTCAAGGCACATTTACAGTGGTTAGTTCCTCCACAATTTAGAAAGTAACGTTCACAATTTCCCTCTTCCTACACCGCAGAACACATTGGCCATTCCTCCAAAGTCTCCACTCCATAGAGTGGACCAGAGATGACGTTAGCCCAGAACTGAGAGCTTGGCATGAGATGGTGTCAACCCCACCTAGAGCTCTGGCATAAGTTATGACCCAACCCAGTTCTACAGAGAGCTCTGCATGGAATCTTGTCTCAGCCATAATAATGTGATTCTGTTTTTCATTTGGTTGTCTTCTTTGCTTAACTTTCCCTGGCCACTCTGACAAACAAAATTTCAGGCAATCCTGGGCCACTCACTAACTTTATTCCATCTAATGTTATCCAGATTCCCAAGAAAATTACTAACAATAAAGGGGGAAATTTGGAACATGGTGAGTTTTAGGTGCCTGAAATATACAGGTAACTGAATCCAGTTAAGTAGCAAATTATTTGGATCTCAAATATGCCCGTAGGGGCTTCCCTGGTGGCGCAGTGTTTGAGAGTCTGCCTGCTGATGCAGGGGACACGGGTTCGTGCCCTGGTCCGGGAAGATCCCACATGCCACGGAGCGGCTGGGCCCGTGAGCCATGGCCGCTGAGCCTGTGCTTCCGGAGCCTGTGCTCTGCTAATGGGAGAGGCCACAACGGTGAGAGGCCCACGTAACGCAAAAAAAAAAAAAAAAAAATATGCCCGTAGAAGAGCAGACTAAGCTCAATTTAATGTACTCTTACTGGAGACACATGTAAATTCTGGGTCAATTTTGAACAAGTTAAAAGCACATAGCTGAGATTAAAAGAAAGAAAGGAACACCTGCATGTTTCAGAAAGTAACAGAGAAATTAAATCCAGAGAAATAAGAGCAGACTGATGTCTATGGGTTCCGTTCCTTAGTATAGGCCTTATGTAAATAGGGGCTGGAGCTAGAAATCTAACATTACCTTGAGGCCAGGAATTTAGACCCAGGATGGAACAATATTGAGAAGTTAGTACAGATATCCTACAGAAATTTCATGAGGAACTGCTTAGTCCATTAAGAGGGCCAAGGGAGGTGGTGAGGAAGATTGGTATCTCTTGAAAACCTTCAGGTACAGAAAACATCAACACCTCTGAAAAGTAGGCCTTCCCAGAGTTGTGATGGCCAGGTTGTCACTAACCTGTAAGGCCCTGTAGGAATCAGAAAATGCAAGGAGAGTAATTCAAAGAAAAACAGATGCAGGATGGGTGTGGCAATAAATCCTAGGACCCTATCAGAAACAAAATTAAAACTACTCTAGAGGGAAATTTTAACAAACCAGGGCAGAGAGTATCCTAACCAGAATAGAATAATAATTCTGAGGAAGTTACTTTACTTATTTAAGTAATATTCAATGCATTTCCATGGCTAGGCCCTTTTGAAGAATTCTAAAACCTATACAAACAATTCATTGACATCTTATATATCCCACCATCCAGAGCAAAATTCACTTAAGAACTGTACTGGTGGAAATTGGGCAGCACTATGGAGAAAATAAAATGTGTTTACCATCAAAAAACATGAAGGGGGCCTCCCTGGTGGCGCAGTGGTTGAGAGTCCGCCTGCCGATGCAGGGGATACGGGTTCGTGCCCCGGTCTGGGAGGATCCCATATGCCGCGGAGCGGCTGGGCCCGTGAGCCATGGCCGCTGGGCCTGCGCATCCGGAGCCTGTGCTCCGCAACGGGAGAGGCCACAACAGTGAGAGGCCCGCATACCGCAAAAAGAAAAAAAAAAAAAAAAAAAAAAAAAAACATGAAGGTAAGAAAGCTAATGTCTAATTTTTTTAATTATCCTGTGGTTTCTTGAAATCTTTTGAAACCCAAAATAGAGACACCTAGGAGGAAATGAAGATTTAAATATTTAGAGATTTATCAACTCATCTATAAAAGCTTTATTAATCTCTTCTTTTAATAACATTCCTGAGAGGTATAAATGTGTCCAGTGATAGGGTTGAATAAGCCTGAGAGAATTTCAATTGTTTACTATTCTTGGTCAGCTCTTAAGACCTTTCAGGAGCATCTTGATTTTCATGGCCTCATCCAACAAAAGCAGGATATTTTACAGAAAGTCCTGGGCCACTTTTTGGCTTGCTTTTGTGTTTATGTTTTTGGTTTTTTCACATCGGGCGGTACATTAGGCTACCTATTGCATACTCCCTCATTCATGCATGCATTCATTCCAACAATATTTACTGAGTTGAGACATTTAATTAACACTCAATAAATGATGTTTAGATGAATGAATGCGCTTTCTATCAAAGTAAGTGTAAGTACTGAGAAAAATTACAGAATGTATGATCCCAGCCCCACAAAAGCTTATAACTGTGTTGAGGATATAAAAGATGCTGATGAAATAACTAATATATCATATTGGACAGTTTCTAAGTTCAAAAATGAGTTTTTATAAATAATCAGAGCCTAAGGAGGACAAAGAAGGGACAGTTCATTATGGGTTGAATCCATCAATAAATGTACATTTCAGATGAGATTTGAGATTGACCTCAAAGAAGAGGACTTAGATATATGAACAGAGAACAAAAAAGGCATGGTGATAGCATGTGCATAGATAGAGTGGCCAATATTTATGTTCTTCATTAAAGATAGTTAGAGATAACCCAAATGTAACTGTTTCCATGGGTCCATTCTCAGTATCCAAAGAAAACGGCAAATCCTATCTTAGTAAAACTAATGAAAAACACAGTCTTTAACAAAGAGATTGTGGAGGAAAGGGGGAGAGAAAGGCTTGCATCCCACACCACACAACAAAACTTATTGAATTATTTGTTTAATTTTCTCCCTCTGAAAATTTCCTCTCCCTCTCTCTGTACGTCTCTCTTCTCCCACATCTGGCCACACTCTACCAGCCATCTTTCCAGATCTTTCCAGAACTCTCCATCCTAGTTTCATTAGGCCACAATTTAAACATCTCACAGGTCTCCAGGATGCATCCACATCACTTCTTCCACAAAGACAAACAAAGGACACTTCTCAGGATCACGTTTCTTTGAAGGAAGAGGTCATGAGGGTGATTATAAATAATATAAGGTGGAGAGCAGTGACTTAAAATACCATTTTTCAGCTTAGAATGTGAATACAGGGAACTTTGGGAAACTAGAAAATCTAGAAAGGATTCACTGATAATTATTTATGTTCAATGAATAAAATAAGATGTAATAATACGGCTAAACTCGGACAGATTCACTTTTTCAAAAGTTGCTTTCACACACCTTCACTATTGGGATGTTTGATAAACACACCTTTCCTTCTTTACTTTCTTCTTTCTTTGCAGATACTGGCACCAAACTTTCAAACAATAAGAACCTTCCCATAAGTCCCTTGCCAGGCAAGAATAAGGTATAACAATCCAAACAAATTTTTGAAGAAGATAACTGGTTGAAAGCACAGGAAAAGAGCTGGGTTTCTCTTATTCAACAGTCACATAATGAGTAATGTGCGAATTGGTTTAAAAAGTCTCTCTGCATGAGGGGCTAAGGTTAAGATTAGAACTTCTGAGGCCAGAAGAGCAAAACGACTACAACAATCCACATATTTTCAAGAGCTGCCCTTTGGATGTGAGGGATTGATTTTTCCCACTATTTTTTCAGCAACCCAACTGGTGTCTTTATTAAACGACATAAGAGAATACAGTGTGGCCAAGAAGGCTTAGATTTCCTTAGCCCCAAGACAGATATTCTCCAGTGACTGTCCACCCACATGAAAAAGAGAGATTTACAAGAGGAAACTGGATACAACTGAGTGTACTTTAATTTTACCTGAATTATTTATTTTGTTTACAATTCTCCGCTGAAGTGCCTACACTAATATATTTTTAAGAACATTTCCTTAAGTTGAAATATTCATTCAGTATATTCATTTACTATAATTTAGAAAAGCCAAATGATTTAGGCAAATTCATTTCTATATTGCCACAGCAGTGTACTGTGAACTAAATGACACCTGGCAGTTCTTTACTCAGATACTAACTCAATTAGAAGGCAGAACAAGGATACCTACCAATTCAGGGAGGGAAAGGTCACTTAGCCTCTGTAGCTGTCTTAGGTCTCTTATCATCACAGTAACAAACTGAAGACTAAAGTCCATATGATCATCTCAATAGATGAAGAAAAAGCTTTTGAAAAAAATTCAATATCCATTCATGGTAAAAACTCTCCAGAAAGTGGGCATAGAGGGAACATACCTCAACATAATAAAGGCCATATATGACAAGCTCATAGCTAACATACTCAATGGTGAAAAGCTGAAAGCATTTCCCCTAAGATCAGGAACAAGACAAGGATGCCCACTCTCACCACTTTTATTGAAGGTAGTTTTGGAAGTCCTAGCCACAGCAATCAGACAAGAAAAGTAAAAAAATAAAAGGACTCCAAAATGGAAAGGAAAAAATAAAACTGTCACTGTTTGCAGATGGCAGGATACATAGAAAATCTGAAAGACACTATCAAAAAATTATTAGAGCTCAAAAATGAACTTGGTAAATTTGCAGCATACAAAATTTATATATAGAAATCTATTGTATTTCTATACACTAACAGTGAACTATCAGAAAGAGAAATTAAGGAAACAATCCCATTTACAATCACGTAAAAAAGAATAAAATACAGAAGAATAAATCTGCCTAAGGAGGTAAAAGACCTGTACCCAGGGAACTATACGACACTGATACAAGAAATTAAAGATGACACAAACAGCTGGAAAGATATACCATGGTCACGGATTGGAAGAATTAATATTGTTAAAATGACCATCATACCCAAGGAAATCTACGGATTCAATGCAGTCTGTATCAACATATCAAGGGCATTTTCCACAGACCTAGAACAAATAATTTTAAACTTTGTATGGAAACACAAAAGATCCTGAATAGTTAAAACAGTCTTGAGAAAGAAGAACACAACTGGAGGAATCATGCTCCCTGGCTTCAGACTGTGCTACAAACCTACAGTAATCAAAAGAGTATGGTACTGGCACAAAAACATCGATCACTGGAACAGAATAGAGAGCCCAGAAAGAAACCCATGCACTCATGGTCAATGAATCTATGACAAAGGAGGCAAGAATATGCAATGGAGAAATGTCTGGGCTTCCTTAGGGATGGTTTCATCAATTAATTTGTTTTCTTAAATGGACCATACTTTTCCATGTCTTTGTATACCTTGTGATTTTTTTGGTTGAAAATTTGTCTTTCAAATATTATAATGTGGTATCTATGGAAATCAGATTCTCCCACTTTCCCAGGGTTTCCTGGGCTTTTGATTGTTCAAGGCTGTAGTAGTCTGTTTAGGGACCTTTCCAAACTATCTTTGCAATGACTGTTTTCCTTATCGTATGTACGCACTGAAGTCTCTGTTCCTTTAGTTCATGTTTAGCTAATGTTTTGACAGAGATTTCCTTGAATTCCTGCACCTAAAACAAACAAAAATAAATATACACAAGCACATCCACATGCACACTCAAAACCACACACCTCTGCCCATTGTGCAGATTGCTGGATCACTCCTTCAACATTTAGCTGACCTGCATTGAGTTCAGGGCTCAGCCCATGGTCAAAGCTTAGAGACTCCTCTGGTGTTTTCAGAACATGCATCTTATCTTGAGTATGCATGTGGCTTTCTTAGTTTCTCTGGACACATGTGTACTTTTTGTAGGTTCTAATTTCCCAAAGAATCTCCACCAACTTTGGCTCCTGCATCTTCTGTGGTCTACTGTATTTCAATGCACAGTCTTCTGCCCCAGCCATCTGTGCTTTGTTAGCTCACCTTGCACTTTTTTTGAGCAATGACCGCTGCTTTTCCAGACTGTGTTCCAAGTTAGCTAAGGCAGAGATAAGCATCTTGTGTCAGTCCTTCAGGTAGCTCCCAGACAGGTTAGAACAGATACACATAATAATCTGACAGTACGGTCTCTTCTGCTCCCTCCTGAAGCAGGATTGAGGGTCCCATACTAGGAATGGTCTGCTGCTACTTTAAGACTATCACTGCATTAAGACTCCACCACTTTAAGAACATCACTACACTAACAGTGGATGGGGCAAGGGCAAGTAAAAATGCCACAAAGCTTTCCTGCCATTTTCAAATTGCCTCTTCCCTGGTTCAGTATGTGTTTGGTTGCTATAAATCTTTGGCTGATTTCAGGACTAAGAGAAACCAAAAGAAACCCACAGTAAGAAACAGTACAATCAAACTCTCAGAAGCCAAAAGACAGAAAGAATCTTTTCTCCCAAAGGAGAAAGAAAAAAGAAATTTGTTACAAAGCAGGGATCCTCAAAAAGATTAGAGCTAATTTCCTATATGAAACCATGGAAGCAAGAGGCCAGACATATTTAAAGTGCTGAAAGAAAAACATTGTCCACCAAGAATTCTATATTTGGCCAAACTGGTTTCAAAACTTAGGGAGAAATTAACGCATTCCCAGATGAACAAAGGTTGAGGGCGTTTGTTTTACAACTTCCTACCACTGCCCTAGGAGAAATGCTAAATTGAACCTTCAGGTTGAAATGAAAGGACACTAGACAGCAACTCGAAGGTGTAGAAAGAAATAGAAATCTCCAGTAAAGATAAATACATGGGCAAATACTAAAGTCAGTATTGTGTTATTGGCTTGTAACTCTACTTTTTATTTCTTACATGATTGAAAAAACAAATGCATAAAATAATCATAAATTCATGTTATTGGGCTCACAAAGTATAAAGGTGCAATTTGTGACAACAATAATGTAAAGAGGAGGAATGGAACTGTAGAGGAACAGAGTTTCTGTGTGCTACTGAAGTTGGTTTCAATTGAAATTATATTGTTTTAACTTTAGAATGGTAAATGTAATCTTCTTGAGAACCACAAAGAAAATATCAATAGACTATATGCAAAAAGAAATGAAAAGGGAATCAAGGGTTCACCACAAGAAAATCGGCTAAGCACAGAAGTCAGTAATGGAGTAAATGAGGGGCAAAAAATGCATAAGACATACAGAAAACAAGCAGGAAACAGACAGAATTAAGTTCTTCCTCATCAGTAATTTTTGAAAAAGTAAGTGGATTAAGCTCTCCAATAAAAAGATAAGCATTGGCAGAATGGACTTGAAAAACAACCATAATCCAAGTATATGCTGTCCGCAAAAAACTCACTTGATTGCAAAAGACACAAGTTGCTTGAAAGCTAAAGCATAGCATAAAATATCCCAAGCAAATAGTAACAAAAAAGAAAGAGAGAGAGAAAAAGAAAGGAAGGAAGGAAGGAAGGAAGGAAGGAAGGAAGGAAGGAAGGAAGATAGATCTGGGATGGCTATGTTAATATCACACAAAAAAAACTTTAAATCAAAAACTATCACAAGAGGAAAAGGAGGCCACTATAAGTTGATAGCAAGTTCAATCTATCAAGAAGATATAACAACTATAAACATATATGTACCAAACAACCCCCAAATATGGAAAGCAAACATTGACAGAATTGAAGGAAGAAATAGATAGTTCTAAAATAATAGTTGGAGATCAATACCTTGCTTTCAATAATGGATAACACATCTAGACAGAAGATCAGTAGAGAGGTAGGGGGACTGAATAACACATTTAACCAACTAAACCTAACAGCCATATATAGATCACTCCACTCAACAACAGCAGAATACACATTTTTCTCAAGTACACATGGAACATTCTCCAGGAGAGACCATATGTTAGGCCACAATACAAGTACCAATACATTTTTAAGAAATTGAAATCATACAAAGTATCTTGTTTAACCACAGTGAAATGAAGGTAGAAATCAATAACAGAACCATTGATAGCCATTTCCCAACATGCCTGCCACACATGATATAAAGCAATGAAGGGAAAACCATAATTTACCATTTAGAAAAGTGGGAAAGAGGACATACCATTGACACAGAGTGTGTGTTGTTTCCCGTTGTCAGGGATAGAAATAAATTAGCATCATTTATTCATTAGTGTGTTAATTTCTTGGTCAATCATTGGGCAGCCAGTGTTTCTGCCACATGGGAAGATTACCTATACTCAGTGTTGAGTGGAGCCAACCTTGAAAGGGACATTTTAAAGGATTATACTGTGATGGGCTTCGCAGTACCCTTCCTCGTATGCCAGTATTTAGGCTGGGGTATTTCCATGGAGTGTGTACAATCGTAGGCCCCAGTTCACCAGAATTTAGTTTGACTCATTTTGTTAATACATTCCCTCAGTACTTTGTCTTTTGTATCCTTTTGCATTTACTTCATTCTTTATTATCACTGCAAAACAACTTTGTTTCCTGTTCAGATGCCAAAAAGTGGATATCAATACCTCCTGAGTTTTACACATCACAGATCAGTTTTGGATATCAGGGACAGAGACAACAGCTATTTCCAATGAGTTTGAGACATACTTTGAACATGTGATTAACATGTTGAGTGTTGAAATGTGTGTCAAGCTCATTACACTTGCTCTAAAAGGTTTCAAACTGCAAAGATTTAAAAATCTTTATCTTTGAATAGTTTTCCTGTGCTGTCCCTTTGTGTCAGACTGTTAAGGTGCAGTCTGGCACCTTAAAATAATGTGGCTTTGTAACCAATTATTTACATGTTGTTTTATCCACAGAGAATCTTTTTTGAAAAATAAAGTTATTTATTATTTATTTTTGGCTGTGTTGGGTCTTTGTTGCTGCACACAGGCTGTCTCTAGTTGGGGCGAGCGGGGACTACTCTTCGTTGTGGTGTGCGGGCTCCTCATTGCTGTGGCTTCTCTTGTTGTGGAGCACGGGCTCTAGGTGCTGGGGCTTCAGTAGTTGTGGCACGTGGGCTTCAGTAGTTGTGGCTCATGAGCCCTAGAGCACAGGCTCAGTAGTTGTGGCGCACTGGCTTAGTTGCTCTGCGGCATGTGGGATCTTCCCAGACAAGGGCTCGAACCCATGTCCCCTGCACTGGCAGGCGGATTCCCAACCACTGTGCCACCAGGGAAGTCCCCACACAGAGAATATTAAGGGCAAAACATACAACTCGATTAACTACACTTCCTCCTGTTCACATTTCCCTCATCTTTTCTTCATCTTCTGTCTATGTATCCTTGACCCTGTTTATATTAAGTGCTTTTACCATTATATTTGATTGTCTGTATTCCGATGAGTTACCACAATGATTTATGAGACACGGTAGGATATAAATGCATTCAAGTAATATATATATATATATATATATATATATATATATATATATATATATATAAAATATATATATATACGTGTATATATGTATATATATATATGTGTGTGTGTGTGTGTGTAGTTTCCTTGAGTTCAGTGTTTATTGTTTTCTGTACTGAATTCATTAGCATGGGTTGGTATAAAATTTAGCATAGGTCAATATGTAATTTGTAAACTAATAAAGTCTTAAAAGTGAGGAAATAAGTCTTTTAAATTTAATTATTTATTGTAAAGAGCAGAATAGCATACATAAACAGGTGCCTAATGAAAACTTGTATTCTAATTTGGAACTCTCATGAAGACCTATTTTTTTGTTCTTCTAATGGTATGATAGTAGGCCATTTGGTTATTTTTATTTTTATGGCTTTAACTTTAGAACAATTAAATATTCATAAATTTTAAAAAGTATTTTTCTTTATTTGATGGGGGTGGGATACTGGAGAAATGAAAGGTCAAACACCTATTGAGGAATCCATACTTGTCTATATAGTGTGTACTTTTATTTCAATAAGTGATTTAAAATTCCTAAAAGGATGCTATAATAAGTTATTATGCCATTTTACAGACTGAATTAAGTGAATTTCTGGGAGGTATGAAATTTGCCTAAGGCTATTCAGCTGCCAAGTGGTAGAAGTGAGAATTAAATCCAGGTATACCTATCACCAAAGTTTCTGCTCATCTCTTTACATCATCCACTTTTAATAGCCAATGCTTTCCTGCTTACAAATATGACTGAGGTTTCCAGACAGTCAACATTGCTTTTTAATCAGATAGAAAAATGACTGTTGCTTCTCTAAAGACATATTCCTTTTCCATTAAGTGACTTTAGTTGTTCAAATAATACTTCCAGACAGTAGTAATCATACAGTTGGAGACTAAGAACAGAACTCAGGGATGTGTCTAGCAGTCAGTAAAGACCAACTGGGCTCACTGATGATACTTATGGTCATTTCCTCTAGACTAACATAATCTTATTAATAAGACCCTAATAATTCATAGTACTGCTCTTGCCTGATTGTTCATCTCCCTCTATCACTCTCTCTTTCCCCAGATTATTATTATTTTTGATAATTTTTGGTGAATTAAATTCAGGGATTAGTATTCAGGAGTGCTAGTCACAAAAGCAGAGAAACTTAGCTCACACCAAAGGAAGAAAATAGAGAAAAAGTATAAATTATATGAATACACACATATCACACATGTACCAACTATATGTTGCACTTCTCCAAAATCTATTCGGTATCTGCACATTTATTGTATATTAACAGTAAGACTAGAAATGAGTGTAACGCTCTGTTTACAAGATACAGAAAACAGACCCAAATATGGAAATTACTGGCAATGAGAATGGGGAAGAAAGGCTACAACAACGAATGTAGATGATATTTTTGTTTCTTAGCTATGATGCCAAATACTGAACTTTCAACTTGAGACAAGGAGGCCATAAAAAGTTGTATTCGTTTCCTAGAGGTGCCATGACAAAGTACCGGAGACTGGGGAGGTTAAACAACAGAAATTTACTCATTCACAGTTGTAGAGGCTAGAAATCTGAGATAAGGTGTCAACAGGATTGATTTCTTCTGAGGTATCTCTTCTTGGTTTGTAGATGCCATGTTTTCCTTTTGTCTTCACATGGTCTTCTCTCTGTTCATGTCTGTGTCCTAATATTTTCTTTTTATAAGGACACCAGTCATATTGAATTAGAGCCCACCCATTTGACCTCATTTGACTTCAGTTACCTATTTCAGGGCCTTATCTCCAAATACAGTCATATTACGAGGTATTGGGGGTTAAGACTTCCACATACTAACTTGAGCAGGACACAGTTCAGGTGATAATAGAAGATAAGAGTAATTTAAGCAAGTAAGTAACTATTGTTTACAGTGAGTTGCTTTAAGGATACGAATTTACTCAAGAAAAACAAGAAGAAATTACATAACACTGTGTGTTATACAAAGATATTAAATTAATCATCATAACCTCCTGTGAGATGGGCATTAAATTAGACTAAGCAAGAGTAAGCAACTTATCCAGAATTGTATAGTTGGTACTTTCCAGAATTTAAACCAGGTATTTTTCCAGTTCCATTCTACCTTATATATTCATTTCATTATTTGAAATGAATTTTGAGTCTTCATTTTGCTTAGTTTCTGAAGTTATATGGGGATAGAATGGAGTTGGATATTTTCAGTGACATTCACACATGGGGAAGGAAATTGAGTCCAGAAGCTTCAGCAATGTTTCCATGGAGAACGCTAACAACAGAACCAGAAACACCGTTATCCTTTTGGTTCAGTGATCTTTCCTAAAGCACTACAAGAATCAATTTTAAGAAGCCCAATGTTTTCCAAACTTTCACCAATGGGCTCTCTAGGGTCCTCTAACAATATCTAAGAGACTAACTACTTTCACATTCCAAGCCACTTAAGACAAGGGGTTCTGATTTTTCTCTGTGAGGAAATCAAGTGACAATCATAGCTGGTAATTTAGGATAGTTTCTTCAGGGCCCAGGCAAAACCTAATACACAAGTAATAATCATTGTTAAGTGCATCTTTGACAAGGATTCATCAAGTATCAAAGAGGTCTATAAATTGGGAGAAATTATGATCAAAGACAAACATAGACCGCAGATATTTAATTAATGCTCAATTATTTATGAGTTTAACTTTGGTTAACCTCATTTTCCTTCTTCTAGACAAAGAGACCAGAATACTTACCTTCCAAAACAAGATTTATTGTGTTCCTTTAATTCAAAGCATACAGTGACTTCTACATTCACTCCACCAAGTTTTGCTAGGAGAGAAAAGGAGACATTATATTTTGTCTTGAATTTCATATGCCATCATACTTCACTTAGCTCATCCTACTGGAAGCACTTTGACGGCAGATTCTACAGTCTTGTCTTACATCCTCTACGGAATCAAGCCAAGGGATTCACACATAGTTACAGCTGGAAAAACGTTTGTTCTGGGTTGACACTTTTAGCCTTTACCACCAAGACTTTATCACCAAGATCTATCTTTACAGTCTCTAAACAGGAGACCTTCTTGCCTTCCATTTTCATAATGACAAGGAAGGTAAAGGGAAGAACTGAGAAGTACCCAAAGTCAGCTAGCAGCCAGCACAGATAAATCATCTGTGGAGATATTGTTTCTTTCAAAAGATATAAACATAAGAGGAAGTCCTAGTGTTTGAAACAATTGTGCATAATAAAATTCCATGAAAACCTAGAAATCCAGATGCAGATCAGTAACATATTGGCTAAATAAGCTATTATGTTCATGCAATGGACAAGTGTACAGACATTAAGAAGAAGGAGATACTCATTTCTATGAGATTCTCTTTTCACTGAACTCAACAGTGCTGCAAAAACAATGTTACATAATACTTTTTCTTTAACATTATATCAGGCATCCTCATCTTGTCCTGCATTTATTGCCAGTGTTACTAAAGTTTATCATTTACCTCTTTCTCTTGTAGACATATAATTTCTTCTTATTTTGGAAGGATTCATCAATCCCTATTTTACTCTTTCTTTCAAATTACAAATGAATATTGAATTTTATAAACTATCTTTTGGGGGATATTTCAAGTGATTGTATAGTTTTGCTCTCCTTGGACCTTGTTATATGGTAAATTATATTTTGTTATTTTATATATGCTATTTATTATATGCCATATTATGTTTACTAATTACATTTATTACATTATAATTACATTATAATTAAGGTAGCATTTATTTTAGATAGACAAAACAACCAGTGGAATAGGAAGCATCTTAAAATTAGATGCAAGAGCATAGGGGAATTGAGATTAAAATAAAATTCACATTTTGGATCACTAGCAAAAATTATTCAACAAAAGTGGGAAAATATGGCTATCATTACTAAATTCTTGATACAGCAACTAGTTAAAAGTTAAAAAATAATGAAACTGTAAAAGTATCAGAAACCTGGGAGACATGAAATAAAGTATTCATGAGGAATACCTTTCTAAGATACAAAGAAAAAAGGATACATTTAATTATATAAGAATTAAAATTTGCCTCATGGCAAAATGCACTACAAAGGTCAGAAAACAAGCAAAAGAAATTGGGAAATATATCAAGAAATGGATATGATTTCTTTACAACTTTTGAGAGAAGCACATGTTTCTTTTTCCTTTAACCTGTTATGTGGGTATTAATCTATAATGTAAGTGCATGGTTCCTTTCCTTTAACCTGGAATGTGAGATTTAATCTATATGGTAAGTGCATGGTTCCTTTCCTTTCATCTGTAATGTGAGTGTCAACATGCGGCACTGTTTCCAAGCACAGACTGTGGATGTTCCTGTACTGGTCCCATCACTGACCATCCACAAAAACTTACAAATGTTGCTTCACTTTCCTGGGGGTTAGAGTCTTAGCTAAGAAATGGAAGCAAAATAGAACTTTCCCCCAGGGATGATAGAAGGTTTAAAGGAGTAAATATGTAAGTGACTTAGCACAGTGCCTAGTACAACAGAGATCAATATAAGTACTTATCAATTTTTTAAAGAGACAGATGAAAGAAATAAAATGTGGTGATTTCAATCTATTGATATATATTCTTGACTTTAAACTACCTTTTCATTCATTGGATGACCTAACTTGCTCATGATTTTTCTTACTCTAGTGAACTTGGGTAGCTAATATCATAGTTTAAAATTTTTGCTTTTATATTTACAAGTAAATTTGACCTGTAAATTTCTTTTTCCTTACAGTCCTAATCTATTTTAAGTATTAGGATTATATAGACTTCATAAGATGAATAAAGGAGAATTCTTCCTTCGCTATCTCTAGAAGTTTTTCTTAGTTAATATTGATGTTATCTGTTTAACAGAAGTTTGATAGAATTCACCTCCCAAATGATCTGGCTGGGTCTGGTATTTTCTTGGTGAAAGACTGTAAACTATTGACATAATTCCTTTACTGCTGAAAGAACTCCAGCTATAAATTTCCTCTTGTGTCAGTTTTGGTAAACTTTAGGAGCTAGGAAATTGTCCACTTTACAGAAATGTTCAAATTTACTGGCATTTCATATATTCTCTGCTAGAACATTGTCCTGATTCTTTCTGTATATTATTCACTTATGTTTTTGTTTTGCTTAATCAAAGTGTGTTTTTTAAATCTTTTCAAAGAATATTCTTTGGACTTACTAAATCTCCTCAATTTTATACTTTTTTCTGTTTTATTAAGTTCTGCTCATATATTTATTATCTATTTTTCTATGTTCTCAGGGTTTATTGTTTTACTCTTCTGATGTCAATTAAAACACTTGGTTATTAATTTTAAGAAATCTTTTTAGTTATAAATACTTGAACTTTTTGAGGATTCCAGCTTAGTTGTAAGTATCTAAGGGTCAGCTCGTCCACATTGTTGCTAGCCTAAGGCTAAGTTCACCCTATCGCAATGTATATATTGACATTTTTTCCCCTCGACTTTCTGTGTTTTGCTACTTCTCACTTTTCTTTGGAGAGAAGCCCTTTGAAACACCCTTAACTTATTTTACAGCCAATAAGTCTTTAAAATAATGTGTATTTTTTAAAGATAAATCTACTTATATAATTAGGCAGAAAATCTGATCTGCCATATTTTTAAAAACAGCATAAATTTACTCTTCTCCATGATTAATCTGCTGTATTACATGACCTTTGAGTTTTTAGCTTTATCAATGACGTACTTGAAAAATGTTTTAAAGATCCTACCCAGTCTTTTAAAACATCCTTGTTCCTTGTTTCAGTTCTAGTTTTATGTATATTTTCTGCCTTGCACCTGATTAGTCCAACATCTGATGGATGGCCTTGGGAATCTAATTCTGGTATTGATTTTTTTTTGCTGATTCTCTCCACTTCTAGCTGATTTCTTCATTATTGTGTAAATTTAGATCATGAGCTCATGTTTAGCTAAACTTTATCTGTGGGAAGGCTATAGGCCTGTGTTGAAGATCTACCTCTCCAGAAAGGGTTTAGTTTTGTGTTTGGAATACCACCGATTTGGGAGCATTTTAAGTTAATTTCTTAGCTTCTGTTTGCAAGACCGCACATAAACTTGCAACCCAAACACTGTGTACACGGATCTGGGGTTCAGAATTCTCGAGATTTCCTACCTGTTTCCTACCCAGAGCAGAAGCCAAGAGAATTTGGTCTTAGTCTCCCTTTGCCAGCAGATATTTTTTCTCCTGGCACACCCTTTCATTGAAGGTGAAGCTAGGGATAGATAGGTTTAGTTCTAACTTCCCATCTAGTAGGGATGGAGTCTTACCTCCTGCCTCTCATGTGGTCATGGCCACTTAAAAACAAGTCTCTATGTCAGGTGTGTCATTAAACTATGGCCTGTGTTCCAAATCCAGACAGATGCCTATTTTTATGGCCTATGAGCTATGAATAATTTTCACGTTTTAACTGGTAACATTTTAAATGGTTACCTAAGTACATAAATATTAACCTCAATTTTGCCTCTTTGGTCTACAAAGCCTAAAATATTTGTCACTTAGCTCCATAAAAACAGGATTTCCAGCTTCTGTTCTAAGCTATCAATATCTTCAATCCACTCCTAACATAGCTATAACTCTCACACATGTACCACCCTTCTTTCACAGGTCCGGGAAATTTCTACTGCATACTTCAAAAATCAACCACGCACTTAAAAATAAGTTCTGTACATTTAACCTAGCATACCTAACCCTTTTCCTTTAGGAGAGTTTTTCAAGTAATCTTGCCCACCGTATTCTTTAGAGCTTCATTAATAATGGCAAAACATTAAAACAACTTAACATTCAACAAATGGGAATTGTTCATAACAATTATAGAAGCACATACAGTAGAAAACTCTAAACTGTTATTGAAACAGTGAGACATAACTAGTTTTATTCTTAGAGAACTATGTTTATTTAGGTCCCTTTTGTTTAAATAAGTATATTTCTGTGTATGTATGTATATAGTCATGTATTTATATACACATACATTATTTGTATGATATAGTTCTATAAGCATATGAAATACATACCTAAACACATACCTTTGATTTATATTTGTATACATGCACAGGAATATAATTATATATATTATATAGTTATATACATTGAACTGAAAACTGGTAGTATACATATATATCGTGTATAAGTGTGTGTCTATGTGCATGTGTAGAAAAGCAGGTTGAGAGATATGCAAGCATGAGTTAGACAGGGTTCACGACTGTAAAAGTAGTTATGTGTAGGTAGTGAGGTTAAGGCCCATTTGATTGAAAATATTGCATATTTTTACATCAATTGTTATGATGAACAGATTCCTATGTAAATAAAATTATAAATAGCTATACATACTTGTATGTATAATGTATAATTAAAATATATATAGTTGTATAGATGTATTATATTCATGTTACATAATATAATTGTCTTATACTAATACATGATATATTGTGTTATATAGAATATGTTAACTATAGTGTATTATATCAGATAATAATAATTATATATTTATAATATATATATATAAATATAATATATATAATTTATATATTATCATTGTTTTATAATCAATATTACAGGATTTATCATATTAATATTATGAACATATTAACCATATAAATACATTTCATTACTCATACATTTTGTATATAATATATGCTAGGCAAAAATATATATTAATATAATACATAATTGTTATACATTAATATAAATATTAGTATATTACATTTATATATCAATATAATATTTAATATTGATATATTTATATTATATTTAATATATACATAGCTAATGCTCTTTAAAGCCATCTGCTACAAGTAGAATAAGACCAGGAGTATGGCCAAAGCAAATTCTAAAAATATTAGATTACTTATATTCATTTATATGTCATTTTCCTGGAATCTGCATCTGGCTATTAGAGAAATATTGTTTTCTTGGCTATTTTGGCCCTATTTCTGCCATATACATTTTGGAATATTCTTCCCAGTTAAGTAAGTACCACCTTTGGGATTTTTATTAGAATGGTATTTAGACACATTTGAGGAAAACTGATATTCTGTTAATAATGTCTTGGGACTTATCCAATGTTTTTCAATAAAATTTGAAAATGTTCTTCCATAAAGGACATAAACACATATTCTTTTAGATTTATTCTTGGGCATTATATATTTCTATAAATGATGTCTTCATGTTTCGTAATAATTTGATGCTGTGATATGTAACTGCATTCGTTTTTTAGGGTAATATTCTTATATCCTGCAAACATGCTAAACTGTCTGTGAAATTCAAAACTTTGTTTAGAGTTTTGTTTCCATGTTGACAACTATTTTCTCTACTGCTAATAATGATTTTGTTTCCTCCTTTATATTTCTTATACATGATAGTTTCCTTTCTTGTCTTACTACTTTAACTAGACTTCCTAGCACAACGCTGAATAGAGCAGTGACAGTGGGCATTCTTTTCATGTTCCCAATTTTAAAAGAAACGGTTTAAACACTTCACTGTCCAGTATGATGTTTATTTTGTTTTGTTTTTTGACTTTTGTCTTTATCAAGTTAAAATAAGTATCTTTTCATTTCTCGTCTGCTGAGGTTTATGTTGTTGTTCTGGTTACTATGAAAGGGTGTTAAATGGTGTCATGTGCCATTTTCTGTAAACACTGGGATAATCAAAAGCATCATGTCTCTTTTAATCTATTAACAGTGGCTTACACTAATAATTTCTAAAAGTTTTATCATTTTTATTCCTGACGCAATCCTTGTTTTCGTCTTTCATTGGGTGTTGATTCTTCTTAAACATTCTGCACACCCCACCCCACCCCATCCTCAACATCTACTTCCAGAGAAACCAACCAGTGACAATGGTTGGTTACTGCATTTTAGGACAGTTTCAAGCCACCTGGTTATGACATTCTTAAATACTTCTAATCCTACTGGCTTCCAAACTTCTTGCCTGACACTCCCTTTTCTGCCACCTTATAATCTTACCTATAGGTATATCCAGGTTAAACATTACATTTTCCACAAAATCTCTTTTTAGTGTCCCTAAACTTCCTTAATGCAATGACCTTCCACTCTGCTCACAAAGTACTTTGTTGTGATATGTAAGTTAAATGTATGAAGTAATAAAAATCAAATAAAATTTTAATTACCATAAATTTGCTGTCAAGTTTTTAGAGACTAGAGAAAATAGATAGGAGAGTGACTGGACATAGAAGGGAACAAAGCAAATAACGAATGAGAAATTAGGCATCTAAAGTAGAAAACATATTTACAGACTAATCCGTGATGGTTGGTACCCAATGGCCTGTAGTGTCAAAACAAGTCATGTGGCCAAGTGAATTGGGAGAGCAGGACAAGTAGGAGTGGTGTGTTAGAACTAAGAATATGTTCACAACTACATTTCTGAGGATGATTACCTCTCCTCCTGCCTCACTGTAGAAATGTGTGTTAGGTAATGCCACTAAGTAAAACGTAGGAGTTCATACTCCCTTTGGATGTCGGTAATTAGCATAGACACGACCTTATTTCTCCCCACTGATATTTCTTTAATAATCCTGATTCCATAATCTGTGTCATTTCTTGTGGCTTAGCATGGCCCTCACTCTGGGGCTCTACACCTTAGGCCGAATTGGTTTTGCTGGATGTTTTTAAGAAGAGGAAACACAGAAGATAACATAAGAACACTAAGTGACTTGCAGAGAGCACAAAAGGAAGAAAAAGCACAGAAAAGGCAGTTGGAATGCATGACACTGCAGACCAGAGCTCTACTGTTGCTTCTTACCCTACCTTGAGACTTCTTTGACTGTAAACATTACACTTTACTGTACTGGATGACTCTGCCATTTTCTTTAGGAATTATGAAGCAAACAACAACAAAAACTTATACAGTGTGGTCCTATCTCTTTTATTAATCACCTTGTCTTAAAATTCTTCCCAAACCCTATGACTAGTCATTTTGAAAACTTTTATTATTGCCTAATGCACTGTTATATTTTTGTTGCTGTTGATTTCCTCTCCCCACTCTGTGATTTCTAGTGTGTCTTCTAGGAATACCTATCCTTTTCACCTGGTGAAGTCGCACTGCAATGTTTGGACCAAGACGTGCATGACCTCACCTGAAATGATTTCTCCAGCTCCCTCAAGCCAGAGCAAGTGACCACCTCTTCCAGATGTCCTTACGATTTTCTGCAGACCTTTAAGTTTTCTTTGGTACACTGTTAATTTCCATTTTCCCCAATTCGTCTTTGCTATCACCCCTCTCCACTTCAGCATCTAACATGGGGTAATGCATATGGCAGAAAATAATGGGGGCTGAGTAAATCAGTAAGAAAATAAATGAAGACTTAATGATACCAAAGCACACTTCCAAAATGATATATTCATTACAAATCAAAATCTCTCTTTCACATTCCTTAGTAGATAGTATTTCTTCTTATCTATTTCAGGGAAAGAGGGTAGACTTTCCTCTTCGAAGGCATTTGATCTATCTTTTAATTTGTATCAAGGATGCAGGGTGCCTTTAGTCTTTTATTAGCATAGTATTCCCTTGTCATCTACAATAACTCAATTTCAGCTTTCCTGACTCCATAAGAAATATTATTCTAAAGTATTACCGTGTCGTCAACAATAACTCAATTTCAGCTTTTGGTAGAAAAGCTGAAATTGAGTTATTGTTAATGACACGGTAATACTATTCAAAAGTCTTAAAGAAATGTAAGTGTAACACAAGCTGGAACTTGGCAAGAACACGGAAATAGCTATGGATATATAAACAATCAAGGAAGCAAACAAAGCCCTAATATGGATTTGATAGCTTGGCCAAAAGTTGTGGTGTGCATAGTATAGTCACGTGACTCAGACAGAAAAGCACTGAATTCCTTAAGTTGAGATATCTGGTTTTCCTTAATTAACAATAATCTTTTGATGTTCGGACTACCTGCCCTTTGTTACAAAACTTCTATATAACCTGGTTCCCCTCCTTGCCTCCTTGGAGCAGCTTCTCAGAGCTGTCTGAAATGCTGTCTCTCAGTCTGCAGTGCTCATTTTGCTCCAAATAAAACTTAACTCGAAAAACAAAAGAGCCAAGGGACACATTTATTGGAAGCCATGTAATCCTTTTTTTTTTTCTTTTAGAGAAACAGAAAATGTTATTGTACATATATGAAAGCGTTATTTAGTTGTATTATAGAAGTCACATAATTCTTAAGCATTTATTCTGGAATGATCAAGTTGCTTTGTTCAATTTTCATATAATATTTTCCATCTTTATAGTATGTTAATTTTAAAATAGTCACACTCTACTTTAAAGTCTGCCTATGCTATGCTTAACCCCGTAGGGTTCTGTTATTGTTGTTAAAAATCACACAAATATGAAAAAACTTATTGAAATAAAGAATAAGTAAAATATTTACATGGGTGGATATATATACATGTACATGCATGTTTATATGTATAGATGTGTGTGTGCCTATTAGATCTCTGTGTATGTATGAATTTCCCGAAGTTCTAAAGGCAAAAGAGAAGGCATCAAGCTGCTCTGACTGAGAGAGCTGGAGAAGGTATCTCAGGTAATGTGACACTTGCATTGATGATAAACAATGCCGTTGGGAATTACCCAGATGCAACATACATAAAGTGCCTAATATCTGTTTTTTATTACATGAAAATAATAAGTATCCCATGAAGCAAGAACTATCGATAAACATAAATGCCGTGAATTCACAGCAGAAATAAACAAATACTGCAGATCTACCATGAGTGAGGCTCCATACCGATCCCGATTAAAAACACCAAACAAGACCGCCTGGAGGGGTGGGATGGGGAGGGTGGGAGGGAGGGAGATGCATGAGGGAAGGGATGTGGGAACAGATGTATATGTATGACTGATTCACTTTGTTATAAAGCAGAAACTAATAAAAAATATTCATCTGGTAATTAATGTAAAGTAAATAATAGGAGAACCTAAAAAAAAAAAGAAAAAGCATTTCTTTTTGAAAAAACAATCCTTTATTAAAAATTATGTAGAGGGCTTCCCTGGTGGCACAGTGGTTGAGAGTCCAGCTGCCGATGCAGGGGACACAGGTTTGTGCTCCGGTCCAGGAAGATCCCACATGCTGCGGAGCGGCTAGGCCCATTAGCCATGGCCGCTGAGCCTGCACGTCCGGAGCCTGTGCTCCACAACGGGAGAGGCCACAACAGTGAGAGGCCCACGTACCGCAAAAAAAAAAAAAAAAAAAAAAAAAAATTATGTAGAGAAGAAAAATGTAATTTACAAAGCCTTTTGATTGGTCAAGTTTAGTGTAATGGAAAAAAAAGTTCTAATCCATATCCAGCACTGGAGCCATCATATTTCCATTTTGTAGTCAACTGGATAAATTTTCTTTCATTCCACCTCACAGAATTTGTCCTTTTGAGGCAGACAAACAACTCAGCCTTGGCAATACTATCTCTTATTTAACAATCTATTTCAGACTTATTCTTGGCAGTTAACAATGACCTCGCATTGCTGACACATTTTCAGTGTGTGTGTGGCTGTGTATGAAATGTTGCTATCTTCGTACATTGCTCTCCCCTTTGTTCATCAACCTTGTCTTGTCTCCTACTCTGTCTTGCAGCTCTAATTGTTTTTACTCCTTTGAAACCATCTGAGAAAGAAGGTCCTAAATGAATAGTATTCCTTTCCAGTCCTTTCTGCCAGCTTAGAAAATTTCCAGTTTCTTCCTCCCTGAATATTTTTGGTTTTGTTAAGATATTTTTTCTTCCCATCGCGCCTAATCAAGACCTAGGCCCACCCAATCGTCTTCCAGCAGGAATACCCCCAAGGCCTTCAGATGCCATAATGGAAGAGCATGAGGTTCTAAATAAGAACACTTAAGTCATAATCCTGCCACTTCCTAGCTAGAGACCCTTAAGCAAATGACTGAGCCGCTCTGGGATTCAGTTTCCTCATCTGTAAATATGGGGGTGATCATTATATCTAACTTTTAGGGTTGTTTTAAAGGATTAAATAAATATATATGAATGTTCTTGAGAAGTGTAATTCAGGGATACTGACTTCTGTTCAGTTCAATAAACATTTGTTAGTAACTAACAGGGGTGGCAAACTCAAAAGATGTCAATACATGCAGCAGGCAGGGTTCCATGTATTAGGGAGCAGGGAGAATGTGTGTCTGGAGAACTAGAGGTCAAAAGCCTGTCTGAGGAGGATAACCACTACTCAGTCCCAGCCCACAGTTTGCATCTGCCACATCGTATGGCAGGCCCCAGAAATGCAAAGAAAAATATCTGGTGTGTGGTAGATTTTGCAGTGCACCGCCCCATCTCCCTTCAGGAAATGAAGTGCTGTCCCAGCTGCAGAAAGTGCTGTCAGCAGATGGCCTTCAGCTGTCAACCACTGCAAGCATTGCTTCGGCTGCAGAGCTGCCTCTTCCAATGTCATGCCCCTTCCTGGGATGGTCCATGCCAAATGATTGATCAGGTAAGGGATGCCCGGCCATCCCATGCCAATTTAGAACAACTCTGAAAGGGTACTCAGCTCCAGACCTCTTTATGGTGTTGGATGAGGCAGCTGGGTTTGCAACAGGGCTTGATTTCTCCCTTGGCCCACTCCTGCTGCCTTCTCCTTTCCACAGGTGTTCATCCCAAGGGCACTCCTGAATAAACATCTTGTACACTAAAGTCTGTCTCAGAATCTGCTTCCTGGGGAATCCAACCTGCAATACAATTCTTGAACTAATGAAACAATTTTTGTAGTAAGCTAGGTAGACAGATGATATCAATATCATATAAGTGCTAGGATAAATATACACGCAAAAGCTACGGGAAGGAAGGAGGGAGGGAGCATCTAGTTCAACCAAAGGTACTCAAGTTAAGTCTTTCCAGAGCAGAGAAGCTTGAGGTTACTTTTGAAGGCTAATTAGGGTGTAACCAGATAAAGAAGAGGGAACAGATATTCCAGGTAGAGAAAGAAAAGGCTAAAAGCAAACAGATATCCAAGGAATAGAGACTTGGGTATCCATCAAGAACCACCAGCAACTTGTTCTAATAAAACTTAATAGAATAGAACCTAAAAGAACTAATAGAACATAAATTCTAAACTGAGGATTGGCATGAGATAAAGTGAGAGAGAAAAGTTATAACTTAAGAGCTTGGCCTTGATCCAGTAGATAATGGTGATTGAAGATTTTTCTTCCTAGCTCTTTGGAACTTGTTCTTTCTTTCCCCCAACAAGCTTTACATGTTGGTCTTTCATGGAACCTATTTTCATTCAATAGGACTATCTTGAGAAACCTCATCTCTTGACATAATTTAAAATCTAGATATGAACATCCAACTCAAAGTCTCCACTTGAATGGCCTGCAAGAACCACAAACTGGATGTGTCCAAAATTGAGTTCATTACCTGAAGTTCGTACACCTCATCTTTTTGAATTCCCTACCCCGGTGAACATTAGCACTGTCTATCTACCCAGTTGCCCAAACCAGAGTCCTAGGCATCAGTCTTGATCTCTTTCTCTCCTTCACCCTCCAATTTCAATCCTTCAATGTCTCCTATGAATAATACCACTTTAATATATTTTGGATCATTCTGTATCTACCACTACTTCCTGAGTTCAGTAAAAGCTCTTAACAACTGGCTAATCTGCCTCCAATTTTACCCCTTTCAAATCTCTTTTCCAAACAACTATAAGAGTAATCCTTCCAAAACACAAATCTGATCATGCCAATCCTCAGCTTAAAGTTCTCTGGGGTCCTCATAATCTTTGAGATGAAGTCTAAAGTCCTTAAAACTCTTCATCATCTGACCAGTGATTTCATACTTTCTGCTTCGCCCACACTATATTACTTTAAATTCTTCCAGCTCTTTATGCTCTCTCTTGCTTTTAGGATGTGCACCAGGTTGCACTCATAGCCTGAAATATCTTTCCCTACCTGTCTCTCCTCCTCTCCTTCCTTTTACCTGATTAACTCCTATCAGTCCTTCAGGGCTAAGCTTAGGTGTTAATTTCTCCAGGGAGTTTTCTCTGCCACTCTTACCCTTATTATGAGATAAGTGCCTGGTTTCTAATTCTATCTATCTATATACTTACTTCTCTCTACCATGAGATTATAATTGAAGGCAGAGAACATGTCTTATTCATTTCTGAATTTCTAACATTTAGCATAATATATGGCACATAATAGTTTACAATAAATATTTTCTAAATAAATGAATGAATGAAACAGAATTTGATATTTAAATGCTCACTCTGATGGCAATGTGGGTCACAGTTTCAAGAGGGAACTTACTAGAGGCCAGAAGACAGGTTACAAGAAGTAGTAATGACCTAAACCAGAAAACTGGGAGTAGAAATAAAGAAAAAAAGGAGTTAGAGAGAGAAATATCTTGGAGGCAAAATGAGCAGAATTGGTGATAGGACATCGGGGTGAGAGAAAGATTGTGGTATAAAATGATTCCTAGATTTCTGACTTGGGCACTAAAATAGTGATACCTTAACTATGACAATACAAGGGAATAAAGGGCATAAAGATGATAAGTGTGATGAATTCATTCAGGGCATGTTGAGAGTGAGATGCCAAGGGGAGATTCAGGTGGAGTTATTTGGACATCCACCTACAGGGTGAAGGGAGGAGAAGAAACTATAAATGGGATGGCCCACAGGAACAGTGAAGGTATGGAGGTGGAGCACAGTGGAAACTCCAACTTTGCTACCGATTGTGCTGGATCTCTTCCTTTTGCCCCTCCAGATCCACTCTCTGCCCTGACCCGGGAGACTGACTTATATGGATGACACCAGTGGGCTTCTATGTCCTCTGGTTTTGTTTGGGTTTAGTCAATGTGGGAGACCAAGAGTATATAGAAGGAGAGAGAAGAGTGAAGGCTGGATATTTATTCTCCAGCTTGCTCCCTGCTTCATCCCTCCACCAAATGTCACAGCAACTCTCAGGTAGCCTCTTCAGGCAACCACCTCTCCAGGATCCAGGAACTGACCCTTGCCCCATCAGGCCTAGGTGGGCTAATGAAGCCACGTGTTATTAGCATGGGCTGCTCCTAAGCCACACATGCTTCATAAACAGACCCTTCATTAAATTATCTTCAATTACCCAGCTTGAATATGCCATCCATTTCCTAAAGAGATCCTGAGTGATACATAGGGAATCCTAGGAAAGAAAAGATAGGCAAACTGATCTGATAAATTAACTCTATTCCAGTGATTTAGTGGATTACCTTTCTGAAAGAGTCTTCTCTGAAAACTAAAGGAATAACTCTAACAGTGGGAATTTCAGGTCCCTAAGACAAACGAGTAAGTGGTTGGTAGCCAGGATGACTGTAATGGGAAATAGCTTGGGAGTCCCACAAATTAAATTTCAAGGAGGCACCTTCCAAAGGGCTAAATAACTGTACAAATGCATCACTTGTAGGTATCCATGGTGACATGGTATCATATTATAATGAACTTTGTGAGACAGTAATGACAGGGGTTACAAATAACTGGGTATAAAATGCTGGTGGGTTGGGGGAACGGATCTAACAGTACTACACTCTTGCCACTCAGTGACACCCACCCCACTTGAGTCTAATAGCTGGGCATCAAAATAGAGCAAAAGAAATGTAAGAATATTAGGAGAAATTCAGCTGTCTACTCCACTGGAACCACAGATTAATATTTATATATCTTGTTGCATTGAAGATGGGGTTTTGATAAACACATATGGCTTCAACATTATCTTTTTTAAAGTTGGACAATGGCCTTTCTTGAAGCTCCTCAAAATATAATATGGGCCACTGTTGACTCTGCCCCAGTTCTACGATATCTCCTTCCATGTCTGTATCCTCTTGGTCATCTTTACTGCTCCACAGTTTATGACTCACTTTCTACATGAATGCTCTAAAGCAATTCCACTTGACTCAAGACGGCTATTGTCATAGCTATAACCCCTCAGCAGCCTTATCTTGCTAGCTTGTTTACAGAAAGTGGCTAGATTGCAAATTTAATTTGTTTTTCTATGATTTATCCAATCAATCCTGCCAAAATGCAGGGGGAAAAAATAATGGAGGCTACTCGAGAACAATTAAAACGTCAGCATGTTTAGAGACTTAACAGTAATTCAAATATGAAATAGTTTTGATGTTGATATTCAAGTCATTAGAACTTAGTGTTAATCAGGCCATTAGAACTTTGCATTAACTTACCAGTTAGCCAAGAAGGGCAGTGGACCCAGGGCTATGGGTTGCTTATCTCAAGTCTACAATCTAAATCAAATAAAAGAAAAATCCCAAACTTGGCAGTAACCCTAGAGTCCCATCTCTTCTAACTTGCTTCTTTTTTTAATAGATCTTTATTGGAGTATAACTGTTTCACAATACTGTGTTAGTTTCTGTTGTACACCAAAGTGAATCAGCCATATGCATACATATATCCCCACATCCCCTTCCTCTTGAACCTCCCTCCATCCTCCCTAGCCCACCCCTCTAGATCATCGCAAAGCACGGAGCTGATCTCCCTGTGCTATGTTGCTGCTTCCCACTAGCTATCTATTTTACATTCGGTAGTGTATATATGTCGATGCTACTTACTCTCTCACTTCACCCCAGCTTCCCCCTCCCTCCCTCCTCAAGTCCATTCTCTATGTCTACATCTTTATTCATGCCCTGCATCTAGGTTCATCAGTACCATTTTGGTTTTTTTTAGATTCCATATATATGTGTTAGCATACGGTATTTGTTTTTCTCTTTCTGACTTACTTCACTCTGTATGACAGACTCTAGGTCCATCCACCTCACTACAAATAACTCAATTTCGTTTCTTTTTATGGCTGAGTCATATTCCATTGTATATATGTGCCACATCTTCTTTATCCATTCATCTGTTGATGGACATTTAGGTTGGTTCCATGTCCTACCTATTGTAAATAGTGCTGCAGTGAACATTGTGGTGCATGTCTCTTTTTGAATTATGGTTTTCTCAGGGTATATGCCCAGTAGTGGGATTGCTGGGTCGTATGGTAGTTCTATTTGTAGTTTTTTAAGGAACCTCCATACTGTTTTCCATAGTGGTTGTATCAATTTAAATTCCCACCAACAGTGCAGGAGGGTTCCCTTTTCACCACACCCTTTCCAGCATTTATGGTTTCTAGAATTTTCTGATAATGTTCATTCTGACCGGTGTGAGGTGATACCTCATTGTAGTTCTGATTTGCATTTCTCTAATAATTAGTGATGTTGAGCATCTTTTCATGTGCCTCTTGGCCATCTGTATGTCTTCCTTGGTGAAATGTCTATTTAGGTCTTCCACCCATTTTTTAATTGGATTGTTTGTTTCTTTGATATTGAGCTCCATGAGCTGTGTGTATATTTTGGAGCTTAACCTTTTGTCTGTTGTTTCATTTGCAAATATGTTCTCCCCAACTTGCTTCTTAATTCACTAATTTCTTATATGATGTCCCTGACAAAGTCACTTGTTAACATATTCTGCCCAAACAAACTGAGCACCTGCCAAACATCGTTTAACCCCAAAGATGAAAGTACTTTGGTTGCTACTTCCAAGGAACTCACACCAAGCCTGTACTTGAATGTTGACTTCATAACATAAACCATTAACAACAAGTTCTCTTGAACAAAATCTGCCTCCACACAAGTTCTGGATGAGAAAACTGTTCTGCCTTCAAGTATTTTTCGTAAGCAATTATACTTTTGTGCTATCCATCTCAACCCAACTCTCTTTTAGGCAAACTATACCAAGTTTTTTCCATCACTCCTCCTATGCCTTGGTGTCCAAGCCACTCATGATCCTGGTCATACTCCTCTATGCACATTCAAGTGTATCAAATCCCCTCTTAATATGAAGAGCACAAACTGGAAGATACACCCGAGATTTCTTCTGTTACGATGTGGGCACTGTATTTTTACTAATGTAGCTACAATTCCTCGGCTTTTGAAAAATTCCCCTGCGATTCTATTATGAGTATGGGCTTTGGAGTCAGACCCCAATTTGTTTTCATAGATAATTTTGCAGTCTTGGACAAGTTACTTCACATCTCAAAATACTAAAAAAAAAATCATCTGTGAGACAGACATAAGGTATTTTTTTAAGGGTGAAAGTGTATGACATATGTAAAGCTCTTAGCACAGTACCTGACAGGAAATACTCAAAAATCATTAATTGATGCCTTTAACATCACTTCTACTTTCACAGATGCATCCATTGTTTTCCTTTTTTTCCCCCCACATAAACTGACACCAAATCTAGTACCATCCATCCTGTATTTAACTGATTTTCTCCCTGAAATTGAAGACTTCACATTTCCTATTATAACAGTTCATATGCTTTCATCTTCTCTTCCCAGTTTATTAAGATTTTCTCTAACTTTTGAATCCTATTGTGTTGCCTGCAGATTCCATAAGCCTGACCTTTAAGTCCTCAGCCAAGTCACTGATAAAGCGGTGACTAAAGAAGGACCAAGGACAAAAAGCCCTGTGACACATAAGGAGGATTTCATCTAGGTTTACATCCATTTCCACTTTTCACCAGTTGTTTAATGAGTTGTGAATAGAGCTTATTGCACTGACATCTGACACACATTCCTTCATCTTTCCACAAGAACATCCTGAGAGAAAAACCAAGCTGATAAATTTGTCCCTGGCATCCCCACATCTATTTACCCAGTAACTCTGTTAAATAAGAAAGTGACACTTGCTATGATTTAGTGAATTTACACTGGCTCTTCATGCTCATTTTCTTTTCCAGTTATCTGTAACTCATCTCTTTAATAATCCATGATTTTTCTTTTCCTCTTTCTTCTTCTTTGTGGTAGGCCAAATAATGCCCCTCCCCACAAATGCGTCCATGTCTTAATCCCAGAACCTGTGAATTTGTTACTTTACAGGGCAAAGGAACTTTACAGATGTGATTAAGGTCTTGAGATGAGGAGATAATCCTGGATTAACCAGGTGGGCCCAGGCTAATCACATAAGTCCTTAAAAGCATGGAACCTCTTTTCCTGGGTGTGGTCAGAGGGAGATCAAATTTTCTAGTTACGAGAGAAAAAGAGTTAGAGGGGTGCAGTGTTGCTGGGGTTTGATATGGAGGAAGGGGGCCACAAGGCAAAAGAACATGGGCAGCCTCTAGAAGCTGGAAAAGCAGGGAACATATACTCCTCCGGAGTCTCCAAAAAAGAATGCAGCTCAGCCAACACTTTGATTTTATCCCAGTGAGACCTGCATTGGACTTCTGACCTTGAGAACTGTAAGATGGTATACCTGTGTTAAGCCACTAAGTGTGTGGTAATTTTTACAGCTACCACAGGAAACTAATACCTCCTCCTCCTCCTCCTCTATTGTAAATATTTACTTTGAGTCGGCATAAATTTTTCTTCAAATTCACTTTTGGCCAATTGGGGCTTAACTGGTCCAAGGCATAAGAGACCACCAGTATGTTGGGTGAATTGCAGGAAATCATCAATCTCCTAATAACGAATTATCCTTCTCTCTTTACTAATGCAGGTAAAAATGAAATAGCTCCAGAGCAAAACTTAGAATTCTTATAATCACTGTGACTAATAACTATATCTCTTTTTGAAAAATGTAAAGTTCTTCTGGTCTTTACTCCCTTGCACCTCTGATGTAATTTAATAAAATCAGGTGCAGTTTTACTGAATGTATTCTATCCTTACAACACATACAATAATGTTATCATGGAAACTATCTTTGTGAACCAGAGCCCAACTCTCACCTAAGAGTTCTGTGACTTTCAGAGAATTCCCTGGCAGTCCAGTGGTTAGGACTCTGCACTTTCACTGCCGAGGGCCCGGGTTCCATCCCTAGTCAGGGAACTAAGATCCCACAAGCTGCGTGGTGCAGCCAAAAAATAGTTTTGTGACTTTCAGCAGTCACTTCCATCCCTCTGCACCCCAGTTTTCATACCTAGAAAAATAAGGACATTAGACGGGATAATTTCTAAGGTCTCTTTCTTCCTCTCAATTGCTGTGTTCTATCAGAGTACAGATTAAAAAAAAAAGTCCCTGTTTCTTTGCTGAAGGATAAACCAGTTGAAGTACAGTACTTCAATCCTTTGTTCATGCCCGTCCCTCCACATGAAATGCACTCTTCTTCTCCTTTATTTTCTCTTACCACTTACATCTCCAGGTAGTAAAATCCTACTCTGCTTTCAAGTTCCAAATCAAATGCCACTTATCATGAAGACTTCCTTGACCATAGCATCAGGAGCTCATCTTGCTCTCCTCCAAAATGCTCCGGCACTCATTGCCTGTAGGCTTATCACAGACTGAGTTATTATTCTTTTCTGTTGCAACATCTTGCCACTCCAACTGGACTATTGCTTCTCGAGGATGGGGACCATGTTCCTTGTTGTCTCCTAATAGCAGGTGTTGAGTAAATATCCTTCCTTCTCTCCTATCATAATGGAAGTGGTGGCCTACTCATTCTGAAGCCTACCTCTTTCTGTCTTCTGATTCTATCCCTCTTGCCTCTCACAAACTTGGTGACATCCATTATCCCCCATCGCTCCTTTTCCTTCAACTTCAACTCCTCTTTCAGTCTCAGTCCATCAGCTCAGTTATCTTCCATTAAAAAAAAAATTCCTCCCTTGGCTCATGCCCAACTCTAGCTACATCCTTGGATCTCTCACTGCCAAATTTCATGAAGGAGTTGAGTCATTCACAGTTACTGCCTCAACTTCTCCGTCTCTCATGCCTCTCTCTCTCCACTCCAGGCTGGTTTTCACCCCATCATTTCAACAAAATATACTTCCTCCAGGGTTACCAATGTCCTCCAAGTCACCACAGCCATTAGACACTGTATTTATCTTCTAGGCAGCATTTATACTATCGACTCTGACCAGCTTTTTCAAACACTGTCCTCCAATGTCTTCCATGATTTTACACTCCTCTTTCACCTAGATGTTCCTTTGGTCTACATTGCCAGCTTACCTTCTATTATTCACCTCTCAAATACTTAACTTCCTTAGAGTTATATCCTAGACCCTCTTCTGCACTTGGTCTATAAGGTCTCTCTAGATTGTTTCCTTCCCCAAGACTCCAACTTTCATGAAAAAGAGAAAACTAGAGAGGCAAGGCCTTTGCTCTCCAGAAGTTTATATCCTAATGTAAAACAAACAGACAATAGGGACTTCTCTGGTGGTCCAGTGGTTAAGACTCTGCATTTCCAATGCAAGGGGCCCGGGTTCGATCACTGGTCAGGGAAATAAGATCCCACATACCACCACTGAGCCCATGCGCTCTAAAGTCTGCGTGCCCCAACTACAGAAACCCGCGCATCGCAACTAGAGAAGTCTGTGCGCCGCAACAAAGAGCCCGTGCAGACAAAATAAATAAATAAATAAATAAATAAAAATCTAAAAAACAAAAATAAAAGACAATAGATAAGCAGACAAATAAATTATGAAATAATTTCATATGGTGCAAAACTAGACATAAAGAATGTCTGCATACAGAGATCATACAACAATAATTTTTTTGTGTGTGTGTGGCCGTACCACCCGGCTTGCAGGATCCTAGTTCCCCGACCAGGGATCGAACCCGGGCCCTCGGCAGTGGAAGCTCAGAGTCCTAACCACTGGACTGCCAGGGAATTCCCCATACAACAATAAACGTAACATTAAGTTGCTGGTCGACACATGTAGGACTCAGAATCCGAATTAACAATTTGAATTCACTCGGACACGTGCAGCTGGCCACTCTACCCCACGATCTGAATGCAGCGCTCTCTTCGATGTGCAGGCTCCTCTGAGTCCAGTCTGTTGACCCCATGCTGTGTGATGACTCAATGCTTCCACCTCCTGTCTCCATTTAAACGACGCAGAGCCTTCCTCTGTACATCCTGTGATGAAGTCATTGGGCCTTCACTTGGTGAGAACAACCTTCACATATTAACTGCCTGTGTGTGTGTGTTTTCCAAATCATTTGTCTCCAACAATTAAAGTGGCACTCCCTGGAATCAACAAAAATCTCAAACACAGACAAAAATCCAGGCCCTGAAAGCACATGGCAGCTCTCTGTTAAGTTGATCATCCAAAGGAACCAAAATATGTTGACAGTCACTTATTATGATCATCAAAAGGAAAACACAAAATTAAGTTCTTGCAGAGAACTCAAGGCCCCTTGAAAATACAACTGCAGGCTTTCAAGGATCTTCAGACCCTAATTTGAGAAACACGAATAACGTGAAAGGTCCTTGACTTAAGATCAAAAATTGTGGATACACATTCCAGCCCTGACATTTGTAACGAGTGGGCCTAGGCTATTCACTTTATAGATTTGTTAGAAAGACTAAATAAAATCATAGTACTAAGATTATTTGTGAAATCATGTTTACAGCATGTTAGAAGATGTCTTAGCCTAGTCTCCTAGAAAACAGGATAAGAGCAAGCCGTGGGCTAACACTTCATAGGGAGTGCTGTCCCAGGAAAGCAGAGGAGGAAGGAAAAGCAAAAAGGTCACAGCCATTATTTTGTAATAACTTTCAATGGAGTATCATCTATAAGAACATTGAATCACTATTTGTACACCTGAAACTAATATAATATTGGAAATCAACTATACTTCAATTAAAAAGAAAGAAAGAAAAGAAAAGCAGAAAGGTCTGTTGTTCAGTAATCAAGAATAGGAATACTGCAACCCTCTTTGCCCCATCAGGTGTTCAGGTTACAATCAGAAAATACTAGCCTACAGTTTTGCATTTAAATTATCTACTCAATTATACTATTTAAAAAATAAAGCTATACTCTCCTGCTTCCCCCCAAATTCTTCCTATAAATAGAAAATATAAAACCTTTTACTCTTAAAGACCATTTGGGGGGTTTGTTTTAGTATAGTCTTATGCCCCGATGATAGTCATGTGGACATGAAAGTATATTTGCTGAAATTAGTTGCCTGATTTGACAGGCAAAACTTGAGAAATGCAAACATGCAAACACGATTGCAAACACATAATGCAAAATGTCTTATACAAATGGCCCCAATCAAGGCAAAGTCCTGTTAATAAAACAGATTTTGGAAAAGGCTAAGAAGTAAAACATCTGAAGAGGCTAACTGCCCTGGGTTCACCATGAATATTAGTCTTATTTAACCTGTAAAAGATAACCAGAAGGAAATATATCAAAAGGCCTGCTCTGTGTTCCATCATTTTTTTCACCCAGACATTTTGCAATTTTCACTTCTCACTTCCAGGCTCTGTGCCTATTTTTAGACATTCAATAACACCTAGTATAAGCCACTGCATGTTAGGCATGAATTAATGAACAGTAATATCTAGGTTGCTGGCAACATATTGTGGCAGGGAGTCAGGCGAGATGGGTGGTAGAGAGAAGGAGTGTTTCATGCAGAAGCTTACACCAGGGAGCTGAGTAAAGGAACAATCTCTTTACGTGCTCTTACCAGTCAGGAGAAGAAAGCTCCTCCTGCCTAGGGGGCTTCGAACATTCCACCCACCATCAGCACCTGGAGAGGCAGCCATCTCAGCAGAATGACAATGGACGCCCTTGAGAGCGCACAGAGGGAACTCAATCAGGCCAGGAGACCACGGTGAGCACGGCTGTTCCCGTGGGTTGGCAGAGGCAACAGTCAGAAATAAGAGGTAAAAAGTGGACATCTCAGACAAAACCAAATAAGACAAAAGCAATGGAGAGCATGCAGAAGAGAATCCAGTCTGAACAAGCATAGAGAATTCCCTTAGACACATGAATTTACAGTGGTCCTAGCTTCTTTCAGGAGGAACCTGAGGTGAACATAAAAATTCACTAAAACCCCTTACACAATAGTGTATATAAATATGACTGTAAACTACTATGTATTTGGTTTTCTTTAGAATGTGAGTCCAGTCATTCTCCATATTTTGCCTTCTTTGGAGTCCCAAGTTAAAATGAATGAATGAATGAATCCTATAGTTCTTACCATATATACGTGTCTGGATTAGGTTTTTAATTGCTGGCTTTTATCAAGACTCTGGTTGCCAAGATGGTCAAAATCAAATAAGAATTCTTTTCAGATCTATGTGCAACTATATTACATATATTTATAGTGGGTATCTGCTATTTTGTTTGACTAGAACCCCTCCCTCCTTCCAAGAAAGAAACTCCCTTCTTGGAACTGCTCCTTTCCACACTCCAAACATATGGTTCAAGAAGTTCTTAGATGACCCCATACCACTGACACAATTGATTTGAGCAGGCTGGGGCCCCTGCCTAAACTCAGGACAATCAGCACCTTCCCTAAGATTTTTCGATCTGGAATTAAGAAATAAAGTCAGGGCCCCTTTCGTGCTCTAGCCGACAACTGTGAAACTCAAGATCTATTGTACAATACACTGAGACAGAATGACGTGGACGACCAGGAGAAGCAGAAACGAAGGCAGAGGGAGAGAATCCTGGTAGCACTTTGGCTCCCAGTTTTATCGTTTTGTATTAAATTTTTACTGCTTCCTTGTCTTTCCCATAGATTGACTTTTTTTTTTTTTTTTTTGCGGTACACGGGCCTCTCACTGTTGTGGACTCTCCTGCTGCGGAGCACAGGCTCTGGACGCGCAGGCTCAGTGGCCATGGCTCATGGGCCCAGCCGCTCCGTGGCACGTGGGATCTTCCCGGACCAGGGCACGAACCAGCATTCCCTGCATCGGCAGGCGGACTCTCAACCACTGCACCACCAGGGAATCCCCATAGATTGACTTCTAATCCTGCCTTTGGTTAATTAAAATATCCCAATATCCTCCCAATAAACCCTCCCTTTTTCCTAGACAAGTTCAGTTTGGATTTCGGTTGCTAGCAACCAAGGGGATCCTGAGTAGTAAAACAATGTGGTATTGTTTGACTATAGTAAACAATACTAAACTAAACTATAGTATAGTATTATTGTCTTACTCCACAAAGGATGAACATGAAAATGTATAATAGCTAAAGGACTAGGTGGTGATTCCCAGTCACACACCTTTCTTCTCACTAACCTTGATAAGTGGCTTGCCAAGCTTAATCTCAAGAATTAGGCTGATATCAAAGTGAAAAAAAACCTTCACATTGTTATACCACACTAATGAAAGGGCAATTGCTGTGGGAGTTAGCAGGAAACAGTAAGGATCTTCAGAGGTCTTCTTTCTTTCGTTCTTTTTATATTATTATATTTTTAAAAATCCTTTGCTTCTGAACCCTTTGCTCCACAGGCAGTGCAGCTGGGAAGCCATGGGTGGTCCCCTCCTCACTCCCCAGGATGGGCAGAGATGACTCACCTCTTGGTCAGTGCCCCTAACTAAGCAGGGTCCGAGGCTGGGAGAAATCATAGGAGTTACTTTTACAAAACAAAGGTTTTTCTGCGTGCTGTGCAGAGACAATCTAGGACTGGCTGGCTGGAGCTGGGGCATCTGAAACAACTGTAGCAGAAGGGCAACAGCGTAGAAAACCCCTCTGCTGGGCCCCTTCCTGCCTCCTACCACCAAGCCCACATTCAGAGGAGAACAGATACACTAGTGCCCATCAGGCCCAGAACAGCATTTGCACCCTTTGAATCTTCCCTTGGGGACAGATTTGGGAAGCAGAAAGGTTTTGTTTGTTTGCTTGGTGGTTGCCGTTGTTGTTTTTCGGAACCCTTAAGACAACACAGCACCACAGTGACAACCCTCACCGTGTCAGTGACTGGGCGGTGAAACGGACAGAGCACCACCCAAGGTGAGCAAAGACTAACGAAGACTCGATCTGCTCAGCAACCCCCAGACCGGCTCCTAACATAGAGACAACCACACGGTGAATGGGTCTGTGGGATGAGCGCCACCAAGCAGGGCAGGCACCCCCCTACCCCCTGCTGATGCCCACGCAGCAAACTATTATTTTTAAAAAGAAAATCTGAAATCTTCACCACCTCCCCAGTCCAATCACACTTACCCCACCTCCCCCTCACAATCTACACAATAGTCCCTCCCTCACTGTTGGCGGCGAGGAAGTGTAAAAGCACTGCAGTTCAGTGATTGTTCCCCGTTCTTTCTCCTTTCTGGTGGGCATTAGCGGCAGTGTGAAGACTGGCCTGAGGTTAGCCAAATGAAATCTAGAGGGTTAGATTTTTAGCTAGTGTGTGCATGTGTGTGTGTGTGTGTGTGTGTGTGTGTGTGTGGTCCTTAACAAACACACATTAAGAATCATGGAAAGGGACTTCCCTGGTGGCACAGTGGTTAAGAATCCGCCTGCCAATGCAGGGGACATAGGTTCGAGCTCTGGTCCGGGAAGATCCTACATGCCGCGGAGCAACTAAACCTATGCACCACAACTACTGAAGCCCGCATGCCTAGAGCCTGTGCTCTGCAACAAGAGAAGCCACTGCAATGAGAAGCATGCACACCACAATGAAGAGTAGCCCCCGCTCGCTGCAACTAGAGAAAGCCCGCATGCAGCAACGAAGATCCAACACAGCCAAAAAAAAAAAAGAAAGAAAGAAAGAATCAAGGAAAGAAATGCCCAGAAAGAACCCCTTCACAAGTGGGCCCGCTCTTCCGCCCCTTGGCAGAAAGCATCATGCCCAGAGAGCACGGCCGCGTTTAAGGTTACACAAGCTAGGCTAATATTTCAGCATGTCATTGAGTTAGTAGAGTGAGTACTATGACTTTTTTTTAATCGTTAAAAATATTTTTGCTGAGTATGAAAATCAGTGAAGGTGTTTTACTACTTGAGTTGTAGTCAGACCTACTGTTTATTACTTTTCACCATTTTTAACCCCTTAATCAAAGATTTCACAGCCTTTTGGCAGAATGCTGTGAGATATTTCACAAATGGGCTTCTGGATATGTTAACTGTGACTTTTAAAGGCTGGAATTTATAGTCAGCTGTATACTGTTCTCTTTAAAGCAGTCTCCTGAGGAGACAACAGTAATGCTGAGAAGAGCATGTGCTTTAGCATGAACCAGATCTGCGTTTGAATTCTCGCTTTAAGACGTGCTGTCTTATCTGATAATTAACCTCTCAGCCTGTGCTTTCATCCATAAAACAAGGTTACTAACACCTACCTTTCAGGGCTGTTGAGAGATTAAAATAAGATAGTTGATGCGAAGTACTGATATAACTTTGGAAATACATAAAGGCTAAATAAATACTCTAAAGCTTGCCTTTAGAGCTGGCAATGCTTTTAAAAATATCTCAGTGGTTACAACCTTGGTTTTCCGGATTTTTGAAACTGCCAAAATTTATTTAAATTTCTACTCAATTCCAAGTCAATCCCCATGGGAACGGTGAACAAGCTGGGGCAATACCAGTTTTGGTCAGACACAAAGTTGGCCTCCTATGGAATGAGGCTGCTTTGGTTGTATTACTTGAAAATTGGTTCTGAAGAAATTGCCAAAGAGAATTTCTCAAAGTGGTGGCATGGCCTTCCATGGTGATTGTTAGCTTCTACTTCAAGCCTACACAGCTGCATCGGCCACTGTCCCTCTATCCCACCTAGAGTCTCAGATGCACAGTCACAGTCTCAACCAAGGCCACTTGGCTTACCACCATCTGGAGGTCTAACATTTCTGGTGTCACATTTACAAGGGCTGGACTCCTGAACTGGCCCTGCAATCACTCTGCTGACAACCAGGTCAGGTACCCAAGAAGGATAAATGTTACCTTCTTAAGAAGCTGCTCTTACCTTCCTTCCAATATTGACCCAGTTTCAACTAGACTCTTCCCAACTCCCAGTCCTGAGCAGTTAACTTGCTGAGCCCTCTCTGCTCTCCCTGATCTCCCTCATGCATGCCAATTTTCCTGCCATTTGAAACAGGTCCTGCTATATAGAAGGGAGAATCCCTGCATGGAAAGTTAGTCAAGTTCTTTTTTTGTAAGCAATAGAATCAAACTTTGGCTGGTTTCAATAGAGAAGTGTTTCTTAAAGGATATTGAGATTTGACAGGGGGCCAGAGAAGGCTGGACAACCAGGCTCAAGAAATGGGAAAGAATAAGACATTGGCCAAGACCAGAGCCAAAAATCATGCCAGCGTCCTTCTGGTGAGGACACTGCTGCCACCACCACTGAATGCTGGACCTCATGGCTTGAATTACTACCTCAGCACTGAATATCAGATGCTGACTTGCTCAAAGTGGCTGTCCCTATATCCCCCAGAAGGAGTCTCCACTGTGCCTGCTTCTTTGTGTAAATGGCTTCAGCCTGAAAGTCTGAAGGGGGCTAATTTGACTGGTTAATCCCAGGTTACATGCTGATGGCTTAGCTTCGAGGGAGCCTGAGAAGGTATCTGCCTTTTTCAGTCTTTACCCCAGGATATCTCCACTATAGGTGTGTGGTAACACATTATCCACGATAATTAAATATCCATGATAAGTAATTACCCATGTGGTGTCTGCTTTGAAGAGGACATCCCTTCTAATGCAGTAAGCTTTAGCACATTGGGATTGTTAAACTTTGAAACACCATCCTGGAAAGCCTTAAAAGAGGTTATACCTTTAGTCTCAGAAATTTCACTTCTAAGCCTTTATAATGAGCATATAATGTGAAACAGACTAAGATTTCTTCAAAAATCAGAAATAGATAAATATAATACCAGGAAGGTAGCCATGCTCACAATTGGTGGAAGATATACAAGTGTTTGCTATTTTTTCATTTCTACTTTCTGTGTTTTTCAGATTATTATTACAAATGGGATGTACTGACTATATTTCTTATATATAGTTAAGAGTAATCTTTAAAATATGTTTCATTTCCTTATGGTCATTTGGTACAACAGTGTATCGATTAAGTTAGCTTATTCTAGATTTTGAAAGACTAAGAGCCACACAGTCAAATGCAGTTATAACTGCAGCCACACAGTTATACAAGTCACCTTATGAACAATTGTGGGTATTTCAGTATGGGCTGGGTATTAGATGATATTAGGAGATTATCTGGGAAGATATATGCTAAGGTCACAATGTCTACAACTTAATTTTAAAAGATGAGCAAAAATTATGTAAAGGAAATATGGCAAAATATTAAGGAGAGACGCATGTGAAATATTAAAAAGATTGAGAATAATCAGAGAGAAAAAGGAAAAGGATGACAAAAAGGATGCAAATATTAACCAGAAGAAACACAGTATAGCTGTATTAGTATCCAAGTAGTGTCTGAAGCAGAAAGCATCCCTAGAGACAAAGAGGGACACTTCATTCTGAGAAAAAGGTTACGTTCACAAGACAGAACAATTCTAAATTTTGTATGCACCTAATAACTTTGCCTCCAAAAAATATCTATCAAAAACTGAAGAAGGAAATGCATTTATACTTTTAGTGAGAGATTTTAACACTTTTTAAAAAAGATTTATTTTTGGCTGTGTTGGGTCTTTGTTGCTGAGCACGGGCTTTCTCTATTTGTGGTGAGTGGGGGCTACTCTTCACTGCAGTGTGCAGGCTTCTCATTGTGGTGGCTTCTCTTGTTGTGGAGCATGGGCTCTAGGCACGCAGGCTTCAGTAGCTGTGGCACGTGGGCTCAGTAGTTGTGGCACACGGGCTCTAGAGCACAGGCTCTATAGTTGTGGTGCACGGGGTTAGTTGCTCTGTGGCATGTGGGCTCTTCCTGGACCAGGGTTCGAACCCGTGTCCCCTGCATTGGCAGGCAGATTCTTAACCACTGTGCCACCAGGGAAGTCCCTTTAACGTAAATTTTAACCCTTGGGAAATAATAGGGTAAGCAAACAGGCAAGCAAAAAAAAAGCAAATCAGCAAATACACATGATTCGAACAAGATTAACACACCGTGTAACTGATATACAAGGAACATTCCTACCAACAGCTACTGAAAACATTTCCTTCTTTAAGTGCACTTGGAGCACTTACAAAACTGACAAATGCTGGACAGCAAAGCAAGTCTCAGCTGCTTTTACAAGACTGAAATCTCACAGAATATGTTCCCTGGACATGGCAGAATTATGCTAAAACATTAATATGAATAGAAATGTAGATACCACTAGCAACAAGTTAACTAAAAAGTTCACAAGTGGCTTCCCTGGTGGCCCAGTGGTTGAGAGTCCGCCTGCCGATTCAGGGGACACGGGTTCTTGCCCTGGTCCAGGAGGATCCCACGTGCCGCAGAGCGGCTGGGCCCGTGAGCCATGGCCGCTGAGCCTGCGCGTCCGGAGCCTGTGCTCTGCAACGGGAGAGGCCGCAGCAGTGAGAGGCCTGTGTACCGCAAAAAAAAAAAAAAAAAATCACAAATATTTGGAAATTAAGAAATTAAACTCTAAATATCTTGTGATACAAAGAAGAAATCAGAAAAGAAACTAGAAAATACCTTAAACTGAATAATAAAGAATAAGTCATCTCCTCTAAGATGTTTTATGCTATACTAGTTTGCTAAACCAAAGATAGTCAGTTTTTGTTTAAAATAGTAATATTTTTCTTATCCAAAAAAGAGCTATACATGACCAGGTAAAAAATATCAAGGTCAACACAAAGAAACACCAATTCTAACTGCTTCAAAAAACAAGGGCCAATCTTTGGCTGAGTCTTTAATTTGCCCAGTGCTACACAATGTTAGGAAGGAAATTAGTCCAGCTGAAAGGTCCGGATGCATTTTTAATATGCACCTGATGGTGTTAATTCAGATTCATTAAACAGTACTTCTCTCTGTTAGAGCAAAGAGCAAGAAATAACTAAAGCCTTCTGGCTGAGTGACAACACACGACAGTACAGGAAATGTCACCCAACGCAGATAAAATACGACAGATGAGGAGCTGTAAGTGTGAAATAGACTCAAAAGAGTTTTAAACCAAACATTTCAGTAACGGACACCATAAGGAAAGAGTCCCTTGGTCAGGAATTTAGAAAAGAGACATTTGGTGTCTGTTCCAGGCTGCACATTTTCAGCAAAAGAAGTCTGTTCTACAATCAGAATTCCTAATTTGAGCTCCCCCACTGATTACGCTGTGTCCTTGGGCGAAGCATTAAGCGCAGCTGATCTTCGTGAAAGAGGGCATATATCAAACATAATAATGAACGTGGATGTGCTTTGTAAACTGTAAAGGGCTGCACAAATGTTAATGATTACTGTGTCATAGCACTGTCTCAGCTGAACTTTTACTGATGTCACTGCATGAGCACAAACACTCTTGGAAGGTTTTTGAAGTAACCACTTAGAAACTGAATATTCTGTACTATACCACTTCCTGTCCCTTTTCAAATTCTCTCTCCCTTCTTTGCAAATTACTGATGTAATAACAATAACAGTGGTGGTGAATTGCGCATATAATAATGCGGCAGGCTCTGTGCTATGTACTTTACACATGTTATTGTTTTTTTTTTTATTTTATTTTTTGCTGTACGCGGGCCTCTCACTGCTGTGGCCTCTCCCGTTGCGGAGCACAGGCTCCGGACACACAGGCTCCGCGGCCATGGCTCGCGGGCCCAGCCGCTGCACGGCATGTGGGATCTTCCGGGATAGGGGCACGAACCCGTGTCCCCTGCATCGGCAGGTGGACTCTCAACCACTGCGCCACCAGGGAAGCCCTACACATGTTATTATTAATCTCCAACACTTACAATAACCCTTCAAGGTAGAGATTTTCCAAATTTCTCAGATAAGGACACCTGGCACACAGAATTGGTGGCATTTAAGCCTGGGGTGTGGGTGAGAAGGGTGGCCTGGGGATGAGGGGTGGTATAAAAAAGTCCCCCTTTAAAAAAAATACCAGGGAGTGGAGTGGAGGGACAAGCATGCATATTTCAAGAAGGTTCCTGGAGTGATTCTGTCTTCTCTGGTCTTCTGTGGAGAGCTAAACTACTAGGCTAATTAATCTGGTCAAGCTGCTAGAGAGAATAGAATCTGTACTCAAATCCAGGCCTCTGCTAGCAAACTCATGCTTTTTTCCACTATATTCAATGTATTATATAAATTTAAATTTATTTCTAGTTCTTCATCATTAGTAATAGATGATCTTTGTAGAAAACTTCAAATATATATAACTTTGTAGCACAACTTCACCTATAAAATATTTTTGCCAAGAACTTTTAACATGAATCTAATCAAACATCTAGACTTCCAGATTACAACAAATACACAGAATACAGAAATAAGTTACATGACGCCGTAAGGAAACAATCAGACAAATCTAGAACTTTGTATGTTCTGTAAGACAATGAGCCTGCACTTTTCAAAAAGTGAATGTCATTAAAAAAGAAAAAGTGGGGGAACAGTTCTATATTAAAAGAGACAGAGGAATAAAAACCAAATTAATGTGTGAACCTTGATTGGTGAACCAGGATTTGATGAAGAGGGCAATAAAAGACATTCTTGGGATAATTAAAGAAATCTGAATATGGAATAGACATTATATAATTCTATAGGATTGGTGCTAATTTGGGGGTGGGTCACCTAAGTTAGGTGTGATAATGGTATTATGGTTACTTGTGAGAGTGTACTGATTCTTGGAGATGTACGTTCAGGTACTTAGAGGCGAAACATGGTGTCTGCACTTTTAAATGGTTCAGAAAAACGTGTGTGTGTGTATACACATATATATATATACATATGGGTGTGTATATATATACATATGGGTGTATACACACACACACACAGAGAATAAAAGATGTTAACAGTTGGTAAATCTAGGAGATATAGATGTTCAAGTTACTGTTCCTTCTGGTTCTCTATATGTTTGACATTTTTTAGGGGAAAAAAAAGAAATAGATAAAAAGACTATTAGCTTCATGAATGCTGGACTGAAACATTCTTGTTCACTCTTGCCTGGCTCATGGAAGATGAGCTCACTGAAGTTCACCAAGCTGAACTTCTTGCTCACTCCGTAGTGCCTGGCTCATGGAAGGTGCTATAAATAACTGCTGAAAGAAGAAACAAGTCAGGGAAGGAAGGAAAGAAGGGAAAGAGATGGGGAGGGAAGAAAAGAGGGAGAGAGGGGGGAAGAAAGAAGGCCATCCCTCCTGCCATCACCTGGGCACCCCCAGCATGAATGTGATGGTATATATCTTCCAGGAATTTTTTCACCACAAGGATAAATCCATTTTTTAAAAGTGCTGCATTTGTAGAATTACCAGGTTTTAGAACCAAAAGCACCCTGGAGACCGTCCACATCCTAATAACAGCTGAAGAAACTGAAGCCCAAAAGCAAAGTGGCTAAGTCACCCGGTGAGTCAGTGACTGAGGGGGTAGTAGCTGTCCCATGACCAAGGCTCCTCCCTTCACACTAAGCTGTCTTGCTCCCATCTTTCGCAAAACTCTAAATCTACCTATTACATTTCAATGTAACCCCTATAAAGAGCCATACTTAGTTACTCACAGGCTTTCATTTTACTGAAAGTGAAGTTTTGCCCAGAACAGCAGTTTTGAGAACTTGTCAAACTTGTGGAAGTACAATTCCTTAAAGGACCAAAAAGTAAAAGTAAATACTGATGTCATGCACTGTGCTAGGAGCTTCCATTATTGTATTTAGTTCTCCCAATAGCCCCGTGAAGTAGGCATTATATTTTACAGACAAAGTCTATTGCCTATAACCTGCCTCTTATGGCTAAAAGGTAACTTCAAGGTAGAAAAAGGAAGAGAAAGGAGAGAAAGAATAACAAACAACTGGATACATCCATGAACGCTGTGAGCATTTAAAACTGTTTCTTGATGAAACAGAATAATTATGCATATAGTCTTATGATGATGAAATTAATAAAAAGAGAAGAAAACTCACATGTTCAATAAGAAACTGGCTTAGTAAAGTGACAAATCCAGTGATAAATTATTTGATAGAAAAAAAAGAACACTAATTAGAATATAGGTATCCACAAGTTAAATTTTTTTAATAGGTAAGCATATATATGCACTATAATTTATTAGATAAAAGATACTAATGCTAATGCAATTCATTTTAGGCTCAGTAATAACATGTGTTTCATTCATTACGTTTAGTATTTCCTTTAAAAAAATAAAACCCAAAACTCCCCTCTTACAAAATGAGCAAAAAAATGACAATAAAAAGTGAAAGGAATGAATGGTAAAGTCTAAAATTTAAGAAAATAATCCACAAAAGTTGAAGTAATGCTTGCTTCAAGAACAATTTAGCATTTACCAGTAGTGAGTTATACTTGAACAGAACTACATTTGATCTGAGATGTTTAAATGAGCAATATTTTAAATCTAGTTTGTAAGGACTTTCCCGGCCTCTCTGTCCTCTTTTAATCATATCAGGATGTTAGAAGCAATCAGAAGTGTTAACATTCAACTTATATGTTAATACTATTTTTTCCTCTTAAAACCTTGGAGAAATATTATTTCTATCAAGAAAAATAAACTAGACAATTGAAGACAAAGCTCCGTTTCATTTGAAAAACGAAAGAGATACAGGAATTTTGAACTGGCTTGTGAGAGCATTCAGAAATTACTCCAGTTTTAAGTTTTGCAGAGATAAAGGTTAAAAATTTAAAAAGTAAAGTACTTAGGCAAGAGTTTGCCAGCTGTTAAATATTATACTGTAATAGAACTACAGGTTTGAGTAGAACCCTACATTGATGAAAACAGTCCTCTTTCAAATGATTTATGATGTCTATGTAGTGATTTATACTAGATCTTACCATTTTTCTTTTAAGCATATACATTTTAACTGAAGAAATGAAAAACTTTATCATAGTAAAAGATGATTTCTTAAGAATGGAAAAGGAAATAGTCTTTGATAGTCTATCAATTAGCAAAAATCTTCCAGGAGTATTAAGAATATACTTGAAAAAATTATCTGATGTATTTATTAGAAATCATACCTCCTTATGGATGAAAGTATCATTTTAACATGCTAACCAGTGACTAAAGTGTTTGATGACCTGATTTTTCTACCTAAATATTCACTTACATGCTCAATTTATAGAGCTCTAGAATCAGGACGGGTATTTGTCTTCAGAGCATGAAAGGCTGTGTATCAACCAGGGACATCTTTACTTAGAGACGGCCTATTGTGTACCTGATACGACATTAGGATAACCTTCGCCACTAGCACCTGATTTTCCACCATTAGATGAAGCAACTTTATGTAGGGAAGAAAGTTTGGACCAAGCATCAGAAGACCTGGGTTTTAGGCTTAACTCTGCCAGTAACGATCACGGCAATACTGGTTATCCCAGGATGGCCTCAGTCTGCTTATCTGCAAGAATCTGCAAGGTTAGGTGGCTGGACTACATCAGTGTTTGTTGAACTTGTTTTAAAATCCACAGATCCCTTCCTTCAAACAAGACTCCCACAGTACCTGTCACATCAAACTGATAACAAGGAAGCGACTCTGGCTGAAGAGGATTGGGAGGTCGAGAGTGGATCTGTCCACAGAATATCCAGAACCCCCAGGAAAGTTCCATAAAGCATCTTGGTGGCTCCCCCAAGCACAATGTTAAAACCATTAGTTTAGTTTTACTTTAACACAAAAGTCATTAATAGACCACCCTCTGCTAAAGAAGGATAATAAAATAATTTTGCTTTGTCTGCCCAGTGTTTATTTATTTATTTTAATTTAAATATCATTAGGTGGGCTCGCACCCTCCAGTTTAGCCCAGTCTGTACCACTCTGTTGCTGACATCACTGGGCTTTTCACACACACATTCACGCTAACTCTTAGGGGGCTGAGGGGGGCTGAGTCTGTGACCCTGTGATCTAAAGTCTCCTTCACCAGTAACATTCTGTGATTAACATTGTTGTTTAACTGAGCATTGCTTTCTAACTGGTTTCCTTTTTTAAAATGCAAACATTTCTAAGAAGGATAATGCAATCATTCCTAAACAATTTTAAGGTGAATGAATTTATCAGAATTTCCTCTCTAACTAGAGATACTGAAAATCACAGTTACAGTAGGGACTCATGGGACAGGTTACTGAAAGGTAAGAGAAAAAGGGAGGGGCAGGCACAAAAGATAAATTTGATTATCTTACCAAAACTCACCTGCAGGGGGCTTCCCTGGTGGCGCAGTGGTTGAGAGTCTGCCTGCCGATGCAGGGGAAGCGGGTTCGTGCCCCGGTCTGGGAGGATCCCACATGCCACGGAGAGGCTAGGCCTGTGAGCCATGGCCGCTGAGCCTGTGCGTCCGGGGCCTGTGCTCTGCAACGGGAGAGGCCACAGCGGTGAGAGGCCCACGTACCGCAAAAAAAAAAAAAAAAATTCACCTGGGGGCTCATTGGAGAAATGGTTAATTCCAGGGAGGGGGCAGAGGGAATACAAGATGAGCCAGTTGCTACAGAAACTAAGGTAGTGCTTCAAAGCATCATGGAAACATGTCAAAAAGACAAACAGATTGAAGGGGCTGTCACTGGCCAAATTTGAGAAAATTTAAGCATCAAAATTAAAAAGGACAGAAATAGATTATAACCCACTGAATAACCTAAGAATCCATGAGTTCAGACTTAAATAAGCAAAAAAAGTAAATGGAGAGAAGGAAAGCTCTTCCTTACAGCAAAATGCCAACTAATAAATCTAGAAGGAATGATGGAGTTAGAGCATCATCAATCAGTGCAAAGTAGTCAGAAAAAATTTTATAAACAGGATATTGACACAGTCTCAAAAGATTTCCCCACAAAACACTTGTAATTTACAAAGAGAAAAGCTATAACTTTACAGTGGAGTAAGCACCTGAACCAAGTGATCAAAGTTAACATCACAAATGGACACTGGGTACCCCTGATATGGTACACTGACAAGGACAGGACCTCACCTCAATGGTATCTCCACCAAAAATACATAACCCAAGTCTAAACATGAGGACATCCTAGTCAAACCCAGAATGAAGAGTCTTCCCCCCACCCCCCAAAAAAAGAAAGACAAAGCAAAAAAAATGGAGTATTGATCTGCCCTCTTTAAAAGATGTCAAGTTAAGACAAAGGCTCAGAAACTTTTCCAGATTAAAGGAAACAAAGCAGATATTACAACTCAGTACAATGCACAATCCTGGATTACATCTCCTGGTCTGGGGAATAAATCAGCTTACAACTAATTATTGGGACATCATTGGGACAATTGAGAAAATCTGAATTTAAATTTGGACTGTGGTTTATATCATTAAAATACCTGATTTTGATAAAACCATGGTTATTAAAAAGAATGTTATTCTTAGGAAAATAACAAAATATTTCAGGGTAAAGGGGTACAACGTCTTCAACTTACTCTCAAATGGGTCAGGAAAGAAAGAGAGTGTGCAATATAGACAGATTCATAGAAAGAGAGGTAGTAAATGGGGCAAGATATAAATATGAATCTCAGTAAAGGGGATTTCTTGTACAATTCTTGAAACTTTTATAGATATTTGAAATTATGTCAAAATAAAAAGTTGCCAAAATGCTAAAAGGAAAAGTTTTCGGGGACTGACTTGACCATCTACAATTCCCTAAACCCCGACTTGAGTGACTGATCAGGACCAAGTAGGAAGTACAGGATTTAAAATGTATCACCTGCCAAACAAAATGGTATTTGACAGATGAGGTAAAGCTGATGCTAACAGAAATACTGGTGATACAGGAAATATTTAAGGTGAGAACTTCTCTGAAGGTAAAAGTTCTGTACTAACTTTTTAGACCCAAGTTTCCTTGACAAGAGAGGGAATAATCGTTCCTGAAACATCATTCTGGAATGGGTAGGAACAAACCCAATATGTTTCCTTTTGGCCTTCTAGTTTAAAGTTAACACTTTAATAATTTCTTTGAGTCTCCAGTTGGTTGCTCTCAGGCTACAGATGGACCACCACCGATATGTAATTAAAGGAGAATAACAAATAGTTAGAATATGGATCACACAGGTGCTGACTTACAAATGCAAACGCTGTAGCAGAAGATTAAGCTCCCAGGAGGCTGGAGGTGTGCGTCTCTGCTTATTGCCATCAAAATTCATTAATGGTCAAAGTAACACTGAGATCAATATTCCTGCAGTCATGGGAATGAGAAAAAATGATTAGCACCAAAATAAGATATAAAGACAGTCTCAAAATCTTTCTCCTTACATAATTAAGAAACCAGTCATTGTCATGAATTTTAAAACTGAGATTTTCTTAGCTGTTCCATGTTCAAGAGGTTGCACAGCTTAAAGGACCTTGAAAAGAACTGCTGTTCCCCTAGATAATATCATACACCAAAAGAGAGAGACAGTGAGGTCGTTTTGGTTTTTTTTCTTCATTTTAGTGGTACAGAAATGGAAGGAAGGATGCTGGGATATGGTAAACACCACAGAAGGCAATGCAGCATGTGATGGTTTCACAAGAAGTTCAATCCTGAAATATGCTTGAAGAAGACATACAAGTGAGCCTTTAGTAAGATCTGGGTCTAAACCACTGGTTCCAATGCAGATTCCTGGGCCCCTGTAGAGGGGGTCATATTCACTGGGACTGTGTTTGGAACCAGGGATTCTGCATTTTTAACAAGTATTGCAGGGACCAGTCACTGAGAAACATTAAGAGCAGCAACCGTTACTGTTTTTATGAAACTAATTACTATAATATAATACTTACTGTGTTAGAGTAGTAAATACACCTTACAGTAAGTTAAACAGTGTACAAGAAATGATACAGAGAAGCTTATGATGATCCCTACCCAACCCTAATTCCACCTCTTGTGAACACTGTTTTAAAGATTTTTGCTTTTAGCTCTTCTGGTTGCAAACACCCCCCTGATTTGCCCTAATTTTAAAAAGTAAATACCGCTCTTTTACAATATACTCATGTTGTAGAGAAATTAGAATAATGAATATTTGAAATAGTGTAATTGCCCTATTAGGTAAGCACCAATTTCTGTGAAATTTGAAATAGTTTAACTCTTGCCAAGAGTAATAAAGAATTGCATAATTTAGGGCTTCCCTGGTGGCACAGTGGTTGAGAGTCCACCTGCCGATGCAGGGGACAAGGGTTCATGCCCCAGTCCAGGAAGATCCCACATGCCGCGGAGCAGCTGGGCCCGTGAGCCATGGCCACTGAGCCTGCACGTCCGGAGCCTGTGCTCCGCAATGGGAGAGGCCACAACAGTGAGAGGCCCGTGTACCACCAAAAAAAAAAAAAAAAAAAAAAAAGAATTGCATAATTTAAAGCTAGTAGGCAGTGTGTATGGCAACTGAGTTTACGTGTGTGGCTATGTGGCATGCCACTCTAGCCAGTAATCAGAAATACTGTGGAGCTTGTAATTACACACTCTTTGATAATGGAAATTTGGATATGCCGAGTTTGGTGACTGGCTCCTGTCCTCCTGGAGCCAGTTCACATTGGTCATTTCATGAACTCTGCACTAAGTGGGTCCCACACATTACACGACTGAATTTTTTGGACCTCAATTATGAAGTTACAGCAGAGTTCTACTTGCATCTGCCATCATTTAACAGGAGCTTGTTAACATGCTGTTATTTAAATGCACAGGAACATCTAGAAGTGATTCAAGTGACTTTTGTATTATTTTAATTTTTAGAGTTATAATATTAAAATAGTTTTTCTCCTATAACAAGGTCATCTAAGCTTTCATCCAGTGGAGGCAAAACCCTAATTCTGAGAATATACTCTTGGGGAACAGAAATTAGATATAATAAAATACCATAAAGAGGCCACGTGGCCATATACCATGCTATTAATTTTGGAGAGAGTACTCTGTGAAATGTTAGAGATAATTCTGAGAAAAACTTAAAAAGCATTAAAGCAGATAGGGCTTTAAGTTTGCAAGTATAATCTTATAACAGGGCATGGCTAATGGAATGGGAAAAAATGTCATGGCTGCAAGATCATCAACACCATAATGTGTCCTTAAGCTATAGAGATTGTTGATACCTGTGCTCTGAGATTGTGCCCACGACCTTCAACGTATGCCTATGAAAAATCACTCATGAATTATACATTCTTTGAATATGTGATTCCTCTTTTCAATTTCTTGGTTATGGATGGCCTCCAGTTACAAAAGATAAGCATTTAGCTCATTTATGTTATCTTCTTCTTCCTCCCAACTCTTCCCAGTTTGGGGTAGTTATATCATTATTTTTAAGTTTTGTTGTGGTTACCCTTGTAACTTTAAATATTATGTTATGCCTCAATTTCTCATTCTGAAAACCTGAGTATCTTGACTTCTCATTATAGAAGTTGAGGGTGTCAGTGACACTATTCTTCTCTTCGTATTTCCTTCATTTTGCACTTCCCACCTTCGGTCAGCTATACTTTCATATTATGAAGATTAATGTTTGCCTCTTTTTTCTGCAACATAGCCAAGATCTTCCTTACTCTGTCCATTGACTGCAAGAGTTTAAAGCCAAAGTACTTACATTATTAAGACTACATCAACATCGTGCACTGCCAAGCTAAGGAGAATGTTAGGATTGCCACTTCCTTTTCTAGGAGGGCACTGTCATAACTCCTCACCTACTCAAAGGATAATGTTTTAACACCATGTACTAGTTTTTCTCTAACAGTCTATATATTATTGAAAATCCTACATATTCTTCTTCTTCAAAATTGGACCATAACATTCTCAGTTAGCTTTTTGTTTTTTTCTGGAGTTCTTAATTGCCTGTCATTTTTATTGTCTAAATATATACTTTATCATAACACTCAAGTCTTTTCTGTTTTTTGTTTCTTTTTATTTTTTGTTCCCTCAATCACACCATGAGCTGCAAGGAGTTCTCTCCTGCCCAAGAGTCCTTACCTTTGGAACTCTTCATTCTCCTGCTCTAAACTGGAAGACTTTGTATTATACTCTACTTCTGTTTCCAATATTAGGACCCTCGCCTTCTTCTTTCTTGGATAATATCCTCATTCTGCTGGAATACATATTCAAGTAACTTCTTAAGAAAGGAGTCTGGGAAGTAAACTTTCCAAGTGCTGGTTTATGTGAAATGCCTATATTCTACTCTTTGAATGATAGGCTGGCTGAATATAGAAATTATTTTTAAATTCAATTTCCCCCAGAATTGAAAGGACCACTCTATTATCTTCTAGCAGCCAGAGAGGTTAATGAGAATTTGGCTGCTCAATTTTCATTCCTCTGTAGGTGGCCTAATTTTTCCCTCTGGAAACTTTTACAAATTTTATTTATTCTTAGAGTTTTAATTTTCACAGTGTTGTATCCAAGTGGCTTATTTTCCCCATCTACTGTACTTGGCCCTCAGTGGGCTTTTTTTTTTTTTTTTTTTTTTTTTTGTGGTACATGGGCCTCTCACTGCTGTGGCCTCTCCCATTGCGGAGCACAGGCTCCGGACGCGCAGGCCATGGCTCACGGGCCCAGCCGCTCCGCGGCATGTGGGATCTTCCCGGACCGGGGCACGATCCCGCGTCCCCTGCATCGGCAGGCAGACTCTCAACCACTGCACCACCAGGGAAGCCCTCAGTGGGCTCTTTTAATGTAAACATGTATGTCCTTTCCTGGGAAATTTTCTTATATAATTTCTCTAGAAATTTCCCTTTTGCCATTTTCTCTGTTCTCCTTTCCTGGATCCCATATTATTTAGCTGCTGGATTTCTTAGATTGGTTTTTATATCTCCTCTTTTCTCTCATACTTCCCCTCTGTAGTAGAGAATGTTATTTTTATCTCAACATCTTCTTTACCTCTGTCATCTTCTTTGTCCACATCAACTGATTAAAATAACAATAACTATTACTAATAAGTATGTCAACCTAGAGCAGAATCTTTGTTTTTATCACGCTGAGTGCCTCATCCAGAGTCGTGCCCACCCAATTGTTGATCTAGGTAGCATCCTCTTGGAGAGTTGATGCTGAAAATGTCAGGGGATGGATAAAAAAAGAAAAGAAAACAAACAAAAAAACCTTACTGAAGTTCAACTGTAGGTACTGCTTTCCCCTCTTGCATCAGGCTCATCATCCTCTCTTGGTAAAATTAAATTGGTCTGGCATAATTTGTACTTCACAAAATCATGTTGATTACTACCCAGTACCTTATGCTCTTTTAGATGGTTGCAAATTGATTGTTTGATGATTTGTTCTTGTATCTTCCCAGGTATCCAAGATAAGCTGAAGAGTCTATAATTACTACAGTTGTGCTTTTCTCTGTTGAAAAAAAAAAAAAAAAACGATACTCCATCTGCAGATTCTACTTGTCAGGACCTTCTCCTGTCCAACCTTCCTTTTCTAAAATAAAGGCTGGTGGTCCTGCAACTACAGTTGCCAATTCCTTAAGCACCGTTGGATGTGAGTAATCAGGCCCTGCTGATTTGAATGTACTGAGCTTTCTGAAGTGCTCTTCAATCACTTCTTTCCCTTTGTTTGCCTTTGTATCTCCAATAAGATAGCACTTAATCTGGTTTAGTTTCCTTATCATTGCTGATTAAAAGGAAAAAAAACAGCTAAAAACACAGTGAAAGCCTTTGCTATTATTTTTTAATAGATTTTGTTTAGCAGTACTTGTTAATAGTTTTGTTAATAGTTTAGTCGTTGTATTTGCATCCTATAAATTCTTTCCGGTGTTCTTCCTTCCTTCCACCCCTCCCTCCCTGCTTCCTTCTTTCCCTCCCTTCCTTGCTGTTTCCTTCCTTCCTATCTCCCTCTCCTGCCCCCAACTCTCCCTTTTTCTTAAAATTTTTATAGAGGGTGAGGTGAGAAGGGAGGAAAAACGAAAGAGGCGAAGAGCTCCATATAACTTCATGACAGAGATATTTATTAATCATCAAATATCCATGTGCTCCCCCAAATTTTCCAGCCTCCTTATAGTTGGGGCAAGAGGCATATGACTAGTTCTGGCTAATAGGTACTTAAGAGCCATGAGTTCCCCTTGTCCTCTTTCCTCCTACCCAGGTGAGCTGGGAGCCACATGTTCCAGATGGTGCACCAACAAAATGCAAGTGGCCTGAGTCATCACTTTGGTAACCGAGACCCCTGAGTCATCATTGGAAGGCAACAGTCCTAGAGAGCCATAAGTCGCCCAGAGGCCCATGTGTTAAGCTGCTAAGATTTAGGGGTTTATTTTTGCAGCACCATCTATCTTATCTTCACTAATACAGTACCAATTTCTGGACCAGTCAGATTAGGTTTTGCCAAGGGAACAAATTAACCCTGAAATCTAAGTGGCTTAACATAACAAAGGCTTAATTCTTACTTGTGGTATGTGGTAGCTAGTCTCCAAAGAGGGCTCCCAGTGACTCTTACCTCCTGGTAGTCACACCCTTGTCTAGTCACCTCCCTGTCTGTCTCTGTGCTGATCCCATGACTCACTTTAACCAAGAAAATGGAGCAGAAGCCTTAGGAAATCTTGACAGCCTCTGCATTTGAAGTCACTCATGATATAGGAAGTCTGACTGCCACTGCCACTGCCAAAGAGAGGCCACGCACAGATGGCTGGAGAATGAGACTCCACGTGGAGGAGCACTTAGGTGCCAGACCTCAGCAAAGAGGCCATCCTCAGTTCAATCCCAGTCAAACTTTCCAAGGTCTCCAGCCCCAGCCACCATTTTGACTACAACCACATGAGACCCTAAGTGAGAAGAGCAGAAGAAATGCCCAGTGGAGCCTAACCAACACACAGAAATGGGAGATAAAACAATAAATTGTTGTCTTAAGCCATTCTGTATGGTATGGCTTGCTGGGCATCGCTCACTGAAGCATGGTACACATCCAGTGTTGGTGTAAAGGGGTTGAGCTCCACACAGACATTCATGGAACCATGTTGATACAGGTTCTCCCATCTTGTATCTGCACCACTGGTAACATGTGACCTCCTTTACTGGAGTGGTGCAGTGGCAAGGAAAGAGAGGGCTGCTGGTTGCATACCAACTTTTAAATGCTTCCATCTCTGTCCCCAGGCCACTGGTCAGTGAGAAATGTGGGGGAGTAAATGGAGAGTCGATGGGCATTAAATGTCTCTGCTGCAGATCTTGCCACCTGAAATTTGTCTTTTATTCCCCCTAGGTTTTTTTTAATTTATTTATTTATTTTATTTTTGACTGCATTGGGTCTTCGTTGCTACGCATAGGCTTTCTCTAGTTGTGGCGAGTGGGGGCTACTCTTCGTTGTGGTGCGTGGGCTTCTCATAACAGTGGCTTCTCTTATTGCGGAGCATGGGCTCTAGGCACACGGACTTCAGCAGTTGGGGCCCGTGGGCTCTAGAGCACAGGCTCAGTAGTTGTGGCACACAGGCTTAGCTGCTCCGCAGCATGTGGGATCTTCTTGGACCTGGGCTCGAACACATGTCCCCTGCATTGGCAGGAGGATACTTAACCACTGCGCCACCAGGGAAGCCCCTCCCCCTAGTATTTTTTAAAATTAATTTTCATTGGAGTATAGTTGATTTACAATGTTGTTAGTTTCTGCTGTACAGCAAAGTGAATCAGTTATACACAGATATATATCCACTTTTTAGATTCTTTTCCCATATAGGTCATTACAGAGTATTGAGTAGAGTTCCCTGTGCTATACAGTAAGTTCTTATTATCCCCGTAGTATTATAACAAGGTTTATCCAGGAGTCATCCAACTGGCTTTCCCATAATTGTAATCAGTGGTGTGCAGGACTGGCTCATACAGCTCAGAAGAGCCAACTGAACATGTCTCCTCCCAATTCTGCATTCGGTGATGCCATGTTAGGAGCATGAAATCAGCTATGGTGGAAATATTTACATCACAGAAATCGGCAAATGCTGTAAGTCAAGACCCTCCTACTCCCAGCCTTGGATAAGCTGGTTGTTAAATATTTACCAGACCACTAGTTGTACAAAATCCAAAATATACCTATTATTCAGGCTGGCCCTATATTCATGCATATTCACTTATTATAGGTAGAATTTTGAAAACTTGCCATCAATGGTCTTATCTTTTTATTCCACATATCAAACAACAGGCTGAACCCATAAATTGAAGAATTTTGTACAAACCTGAGTAAACTTTATTGATAATAAAAAGATGACAATTTGAAGTTTTCTATATGTAGTCAGAATGTGCATATTTTTATAGTTAACTTCATTCTAGGACAGTACTGGAAATGCTGTTATAAAGTAAGTATAGAACATACCTATTTTCAGTTAGCATCAACAAGGATTTTATCATTCCAGTAATTATTGCATCTAATAACACTATCTTAGGTACTGATTTATTCTGGAAGCTTCAGTATCTTTTAGAGTTTATAAAAGACTAAAATCTTTTCTTTTAAGCCTTGCTGAAAGAGTTAATTCAGCTCCCCGTTCCAGGTCACCAACTCTTCCTTTCCTAGCCTTCACCCTCTACACACACAAAGAAAGGCCATCGATAAGGTTCAAGCTTCTATTATGGGATATGAAGCAGTAACATTTGAAATAGCACCTTGGAGGCCCGAAGGAGTTAACACATCTTTCAGCAGTGCCTACTTTACAGCTCTCGAGTATTTTGCACCCTGAAAACCTGATTATTTATTAAAAGTATGAGTAGAGTACAGTTGGAGAAAAAAGCTCATTCACCAAGCAAGAAAGGATATGCTTGCAAATGACATTTGAAAATAAGATGACGAGAAACTTTTTGCTACAAACAACAAGGGATTTGAACTTAATCCACATCTAATTCTATGGCAAAATTAAGGACAAGATGGTTCCAGAATCAGGGAGACAAGTCGACTTTAAAATACTGTTTCCTGGGCAGAACCCAGTGAGACCATCTATGGATAAATTCAATGTTCACTAATTCAGAAGAAAAAGAAAGAATTCTCACTGTATGCAGAAACCAGGATATTTTCCATCATAACACTGATAATCTTATGGGAACTCTGATACCTTTTTGAGCTTTTGGGATTATTCCGTATGTTAATCAAGGTTCTTTTGTTTACAAGTATGACTGATTCTATTTTCTAAAGATGTCCACATTAATATACATCACATGTTCTTCTCACAATGTGATGGTAACATTCCTGCATTGAGAGGCAGTGGCCCTTTGAGCCTGGGTGGATCTTTGTAACTTCCTCCACAAATAGGATGAAGTGGAAATAACACCTCATGACTTTGGAAGCTAGGTCATAAAAGGTGATATGGCTTCCACCTGGCCCTCTCTCCCTGAGAACTGTACCTTTGGAGCCCTGAGCCTCCAGCGGAAAATCCATCTACCTTGAAGCCACCATGATAAAGAAACCATAGATGGACAGAGAGATTTCCACATAGCTCCAGCTCTTCCAATCCCCAGCTGCTTGAGTCTTCCCAGGCCAGGCATACGTAAGAGTTTAGACAATTTCAGCTCCTGGCCTTCAAACTACCCCAGCTGAAACCAAGTTGTAGTGGAAACAAGCTGTCCATGCTAAGCCTTGCTCAGAGTGCAGATTTTTAAGCAAAATAAGTGTTCTTATTTTAAGCCACTCAATTTTGGGGTGGTTTTTGTTACACAGCCATTGTAGCTGGAACAGCACGTAACAGAAGCCCCTCAAGTTAGCATTATCAAAAGAGTAGAGGTTATAGGATAAAGGTTCAAGAGTAGCCAACGGCACCCCAGAAGAAGAGGCACAGCTGGGTCTCAGGGCGGTTTGAATAGGAACTAAATTAGAAAACCAGCAGAGGCCAATCAGCTACTTTGCCCCAGTGCTGTCTCTTTTTCTCCTTCTGTCCTCTTCTCCAGTATCTTACTTCAGGGCCCTCATCTGTCTCCCTGCACATCTGCTTCCTTCTCCCTGCAGTCAGGTGTTCTGTGCTTCTGCTGCCTATGGTGCACTAACACAGCTCTTGAGTTGTATGTCCTTGGTTTAAGAGACCAGCCCACGCTAACCAGCATCCTTTTATTGCAGTGATAAATTCCTGGGAGAGAGGATCCAATTGGCTGGCCTTGAGTCCGGTGTCTGCTTCCAGTCCCCTCAGTCAACACGGGGAAGGACCACATGTCACCAACATGGCTGCTACTCCCAATCCCCAACCTCCTGGGAGAATTCTTAGAAGGGGGGCTCAGAGGCTTCTACACATAACAATAGACCTTATATAATTCTTGAGTATTAGAAGGCATTTTGGATGTTTTTAGCTGTACATAAAACTCTACCATGGACTCCCCTTTAATTTGCTTGTCGTTTGTTTACAAACCTGCTTAGGTAGGTGGATACAACCTCCTCCCCACTCCCATCCCATCCTCAAGATCTGAAAGGGTGCTTCTGGATCTCTACAACAAAGGAAGTGGATCAGGTTGATGTGACCTCAAGGAGGCTGAACTCAATAATGAACCTTTTTTATTTCATTTTTATTTTTTGAGGCCCAATGTGTAATGTGAACTTGACTCCTTACTTTACTACCTTTTAGCTGTTAGGGCCTCTGAGCAACTGGGCCAATTAGAGATCACAGAGGCAGTCAGGGAAACTGAGGACTCTTGATGAACTTTGATAATTTCCCCCCTATTAAACATCTCCCTTTGCCAACTAACCTATGGGGTTATAAATAAGGATAGAGGTTGCCCCTGAGGGAAGGAGAGATTGCTTGGAACAGGGCCTGGCCCACAGGAAACAATGTTAACTATTATTATCATTACTACTATTATTATCAGTGCTCTTAGACTATTTCAAAATCAAAGGAAAAAGCATCTCTACTTCTGCCTTTTACTATTCCATTCACTCCAACAGAACCCACTGCAATTAAGCATACATTGGTTGAATGCCTCTATGTGTCAGATCCAGGCAGAGCAAACACTGAAGGTATATTTCTGGCTGTTCCAGGTCCCCCACTGCAGAGACCTACACCCGTGGGAGGATTTCTAGGCTGGCCACATCCCTGAAAGGTTCTGTGATTCATTTCTTCCCTGGGTCACTGCTGGAGCTGTTCAAAGTTTTATACATTTCTGTCCTGAGCCATTGTGAACCGAGGGAAATCCTCTGGCTGGGTTTCCTTATGTGGAACCTGGCCAGGGGGAGGTGAAGCAGGATGGATTTGCTCTGTGTTTGTGTTTTGCTGCAGTGGTTGTGTTATGTTTTGTTTCACCCCGGCACCAGTCGACTTTACCTAAACAGAAACACCCTGTGTAGTCTTTTGTAACAACAGTATTATTTTAAGGAAACACAAGGAGGCGGGACAAAAGAAAATGGCCATTAATCAGAACTCCGGTCCCATGCAGTGCTCTCTCCAACAAGATGCCTTTAGAACCATCCAGGTTGAACACTTGTCTAGAGGTCATTTGTAACCAAGGCGCTCAGCAGTGGACAGGACCAAAAATGATTAGTTACCTCCTTCGGGACTCATGGTCACTGTCATCTCCAGTAACTCCTGTTCTGCAGCTCACTTCTGGCACTGCATCAACAGATGAGCCAGGAACACCCTGAAATGAAATTGGTGAAAAACGTAAGGGAAACATTGCTTCTAATTAGGCAAGTCTAATGCTCTAATGATTGTGAAAACCAAGAATGAAAACAAAACAAAACAACCAAGACCCTGAAGCAGTGTTTTTGCATTTATTTCTTCCCTCCCTTCCTGAATAAGCAGCTTCCTGAGACCACCTTGATATGTGCTCCTCTTCCCCTTCAGATACAGAACTGGGTGCTTTTTGCAGCTTGCTTTCTCTCCTGTCCTTACCCAGGCAGGTGCACAGCTAGGGAAGGGGGCAATGAGAGCTGGGGGAAGGAGGGCTGCAGCTCGGCAGTGAGCAGTGGATTCACCATCCCCCTCCCCGCTCCACTGCAGCTGTGGCATGTCGGGGGTGAAGAATCTTACCCACTTGGTTACTTCCAGGCAGGGTCATCAAGTGCTTTAAGGAAATGGACTCCCAGCCAAAATGCGTGGGTTTGAATCTTGGCTCAGCTACTTACCCTGTAGTTTGACCCCTCTGTTGCCTCAGCTTTCCCAACTATAAAATGGGGATAATAATACTAATTACTTCTTAGACTTGTGGTGAGACTAAATGAGTTAGTACCTGTAAAACACTCAAAACACAGTCTAGCACGTACTAACCACCAAGTAAAAGTTAGCTATTACTATTATCACCTTGGAATATCTCCAAATCATAATTATGACACAAAATCATTATATCATATTGTCTCCAAGCTGCATACCGTGAAACCAGCAATATGCAAACATCAGCTAGGCCTTTTGCTATTTTATTTATTTTATTTTATTTTATTTTTTTAAAATTTATTTATTTATTTATTTATTTATTTATTTATGGCTGCGCTGGGTCTTCGTTGCTGAGCGCGGGCTTTCTCTAGTTGCGGCGAGCGGGGGCTACTCTTCATTGTGGTGCGTGGGCTCTCAACATGGAGGCTTCTCTTGTTGTGGAGCACAGGCTCTAGGTGCACGGGCTTCGGTAGTTGTGGCACGCGGTCTCAGTGGTTGTGTCTCACAGGCTCTGAAGCACAGGCTCAGTATTTGTGGTGCACGGGCTTAGTTGCTCCGCGGCATGTGGGATCTTCCAGGACCAGGGCTCGAACCCGTGTCCCCTGCATTGGCAGGCGGATTCTTAACCACTACGCCACCAGGGAAGTCCACCCTTTTGCTACTTTAGTTACTAAAAAATTTGTTATGTGATCCAAGGGGAAACACCTTGGGCTGACTGAAGTCAGTAAAGACTAATGTGAAGTTCCAGGATTCTATTTTGCCAGTAATCCTACTTCTAGGAATACTTTCTATGGGAATTTACAGATACACAAGGACAAAGTACAAAGAAGCTCACTGCAGCATTATTTATATGGTGGAAAACTGGACACAGGCTACATGTGGAACAATCTGAGAATGATTAGGTTAGGGACAGCAAATATTACAAGTACTACATAGCCATTAAGAGGGGTGCTTTTGATGAATTTTTAGGCTGAGAAAATGCTCATGAAATAAATGTTAAGCAGAAAAGCAGGCCTCAAAACCGTGTGCACCAATTTGTATGGAAACACAAAAAACCCCGAATAGCCAAAGTGATCTTGAGAAAGAAAAATGGACCTGGAGAAATCAGGCTCCCTGGCTTCAGACTATACTACAAAGCTACAGTAATCAAGACAGTATGGTACTGGAACAAAAACAGAAATATAGATCAACGGAACAGGATAGAAAGCCCAGAGATAAACCCACACACATATGTCACCTTATCTTTGATAAAGGAGGCAAGAATATACAATGCAGAAAAGACCGCCTCTTCAATAAGTGGTGCTGGGAAAACTGGACAGCTACATGTAAAAGAATGAAATTAGAACACTCCCTAACACCATACACAAAAATAAACTCAAAATGGATTAAAGACCTAAATGTAAGGCCAGACACTATCAAACTCTTAGAGGAAAACATAGGCAGAAGACTATGACATAGCTTTTGCAAGGAGCCCGCGAGGGGGGTTGGCGCGCGCTAAACGGGAGAAGCACTGGTTTGAGAAAAGCATGGGTCGCAAGTACACATTGGGACCCTGCCATTAATGGAGGGGAAAAGCGGGGAGACGCCAGCAGATTCCATCCTGTAAGCTGGTAGGAAGCCTGAAGGCTTGATGGGATTCCAGTGTGATAGGAGGCAAGGACATGCTTCAGGACCCCGGAGGAAGATGGCGGAAGAGTAAGACGCGGAGATCACCTTCCTCCCCACAGATACATCAGAAATTCATCTACACGTGGAACAACTCCTACAGAACACCTACTGAACGCTGACAGAAGACCTCAGACCCCCCAAAAGGCAAGAAGCTCCCCACATACCTGGGTAGGGCAAAAGAAAAAAAGAATAAACAGAGACAATAGGATAGGGACGGGACCTGCACCAGTGGGAGGGAGCCGTGAAGGGGGGAAGGTTTCTACACACTACAAGCCCCTTCGCGGGCGGAGACTGCAGGTGGCGGAGGGGGAAAGCTTCGGAGTAGCGGAGGAGAGCACAGCAACAGGGGTGCGGAGGGCAAAGCGGAGAGATTCTGGCACAGAGGACCGGTGCCCTCAGGCACACACCAGCCCGAGAGGCTTGTCTGCTCGGCCGCCGTGGCGGGCGGGGCTGGGAGCTGAGGCTCGGGTATCGGCTTTCAGTCGGAGCGCAGGGAGAGGACTGGGGCTGGCGGCAGGAAGAGAGCCTGAAGGAGTTAGTGCACCACGGCTAGCCCGGAGGGAGTCCGGGGAAAGGGTCTGGAGCTGCTGAAGAGGCAAGAGACTTTTTTCCCTTTTGTTTCCTGGTGCGCGAGGAGAGGGCATTAAGAGGGCTGCTTGGGGAAGCGCCGGTGACAGGCACGAGCCGCGGGTAAGGCACGGACCTCGGAGACGGGCGTGGGCCGCCGCCGCCGCCGCCGCCCGCCCGCCGCGGCCCGCCGCCGCCGCCGCCGCCGCCGCCGCCGCGGGGCCTGTGTGCGAGCGCGGGTCACTGTCCGCCCCGCCTTCCGGGGGGCCTGTGCACCCCGCCACTGCTGGGGTCCCCGAGACCCGGGGACGGCTTTCCCGGGAAAGCGCACGGAGCGCCACGGGCTGCTGCAACGTCACGCCGGCCTCTGCCGCCGCAGGCCCGCCCCACACTGCGCGCCCCTCCCTCCCCTCTGCCTGAGTGAGCCAGAGCCCCCGAATCAGCGGCTCCTTTAAACCCGTCCTGTCTGAGCGAAGAACGGACGCCCTCCGGCGACCTACGCGCAGAGGCGGGGCCAGGTCCAAGGCTGAGACCCGGGAGCTGTGAGAGCAGAGGCAGGGAAATCTCTCTGTGCAGCCTCGGAGGCAGCGGATTAAAGCTCCACGGTCCATTTGATGTGCCCTGCGTCTGTGGAGTGCATGAATGGACAGCGAATCATCCCAAATTGAGGAAGTGGACTTTGAGGACAAGATTTAAGACTTTCCCCCCTTTTCCTCTTTTTACAACGAATTATTCCAAATTAAGGAGGTGGACTTAGCAAGATTTCAGACTTCTCGCCCTTTTCCTCTTTTTACAACGAATTATCCCAAATTGAGGAGGTGGACTTGGAGAGCAAGATTTTTGATTTTTCCCCCTGCTCTCTTTTTGTGAATGTGTATGTGTAATCTTCTGTGTAAGATTCTCTCTGTATAGCTTTGCTTCCACCATATGTCTCAGGGTTCTATCGGTCCGTTTTTTTTTTTTTTTTTTCAATAATTACTTTCTAATTTTAATAACGCTACTATATTTCATACTTTATTCTATTTTACTTTACCTGCTCTTTCTTTTTTTCCTACTCTCCCTTCCTCCCTCCCTCCCTCCGCTCCTCCTTTCCTTCTTTCTTTTTCTTTCCTCCCTCCCACCCTTCTTCTTTCCACTTTCTTTTTCTTTCCTTCCTCCCTCCCTCCTGTCTTTCTTCCTTTCCTTTCTCCCTCCCTCCCTCCTTTCTTTCCTTCTTTCTTTCCATCCTTCCTCCCTCCCTCCCTCCCTCCTTTCTTTCTTCCTTCCTTTCTTCCCTTCTTCCTTTCTTTCCCTCTCTCTTTCTTTCTTCTACTAATTCTTTCTTTCTACTTTTTCTCCCTGTTACTCTGAGCCGGGTGGATGAAAGGCTCTTGGTGCTGCAGCCAGGAGCCAGTGCTGTGCCTCTGAAGTGGGAGAGCCAACTTCAGGACACGGGTCCACAACAGACCTCCCAGCTCCACATAATATCAAGCAGCAAAAATCTCCCAGAGATCTCCATCCCAACACCAGCACCCAGCTTCAGTCAACGACCAGCAAGCTACAGTGCAGGTCACCCTATGCCAAGCAACTAGCAAGGCAGGAACACAACCCCACCCATTAGCAGAGAGGCTACCTAAAAACATAATAAGGCCATAGGCACCCCAAAACACACCACCAGACGTGGACCTGTCCACCAGAAAGACAAGATCGAGCCTCAACCACCAGAGCACAGGAATTAGTCCCCCCCACCAGGAAGCCTACACAACCTACTGAAACAACCTTAGCCACTGGGGTCAGACACCAAAAACAACGGGAACTACGAATCTGCAGCCGGCAAAAAGGAGACCCCAAACACAGTAACATAAGCAAAATGAGAAGGCAGAAAAACACACAGCAGGTGAAGGAGCAAGATAAACACCTACCAGACCTAACAAATGAAGAGGTAATAGGCAGTCTACCTGAAAAAGAATTCAGAATAATGATAGTAAAGCTGATCCAAGATTCTATTTCCATGATCCATAATCTTGGAAATAGAATAGACAACATGCAAGAAACAGTTAACAAGGACCTAGAAGAACTAAAGATGAATCAAGCATCGATTAAAAACACAATAAATGAAATGAAAAATACTCTAGATGGGATCAATAGCAGAATAACTGAGGCAGAAGAACGGATAAGTGAGGTGGAAGATAAAATAGTGGAAATAACTGATGCAGAGCAAAATAAAGAAAAAAGAATGAAAAGAACAGAGGAGAGTCTCAGAGATCTCTGGGACAACATTAAACGCACCAACATTCGAATTATAGGGGTTCCAGAAGAAGAAGAGAAAAAGAAAGGGACTGAGAAAATATTTGAAGAGATTATAGTTGAAAACTTCCCTAATTTGGGAAAGGAAATAGTTAATCAAGTCCAGGAGGCACAGAGAGTCCCATACAGAATAAATCCAAGGAGAAATACACCAAGACACATATTAATCAAACTGTCAAAAATTAAACACAAAGAAATCATATTAAAAGCAGCAAGGCAAAAACAACAAATAACACACAAGGGAATCCCCATAAGGTTAACAGCTGATCTCTCAGCAGAAACCCTACAAGCCAGAAGGGAGTGGCAGGACATAATTAAAGTGATGAAGGAGAGAAACCTGCAACCTAGATTACTCTACCCAGCAAGGATCTCATTCAGATTTGATGGAGAAATTAAAACCTTTACAGACAAGCAAAAGCTGAGAGAGTTCAGCACCACCAAACCAGCTTTACAACAAATGCTAAAGGAACTTCTCTAGGCAAGAAACACAACAGAAGGAATATACCTACAATAACGAACCCAAAGCAATTAAGGAAATGGGAATAGGAACATACATATCAATAATTACCTTAAATGTAAATGGACTAAATGCTCCCACCAAAAGACACAGAGTGGCTGAATGGATACAAAAACAAGACCCATATATATGCTGTCTACAAGAGACCCACTTCAGACCTAGAGACACATACAGATTGAAAGTAAAGGGATGGAAAAAGATATTCCATGCAAATGGAAATCAAAAGAAAGCTGGAGTAGCAATTCTTATATCAGACAAAATAGACTTTAAAATAAAGACTATTAGAAGAGACAAGGAAGGACACTACATAACGATAAAGGGATCGATCCAAGAAGAAGATATAACAATTGTAAATATTTATGCACCCAACATAGGAGCACCTCAATACATAAGGCAAATACTAACAGCCATAAAAGGGGAAATCGACAGTAACACACTCATAGTAGGGGACTTTAACACCCCACTTTCACCAATGGACAGATCATCCAAAATGAAAATAAATAAGGAAACACAAGCTTTAAATGATACATTAAACGAGATGGACTTAGTTGATATTTATAGGACATTCCATCCAAAAACAACAGAATACACATTTTTCTCAAGTGCTCATGGAACATTCTCCAGGATAGATCATATCTTGGGTCACAAATCAAGCCTCGGTAATTTTAAGAAAATTGAAATTGTATCAAGTATCTTCTCCGACCACAATGCTATGAGACTAGACATCAATTACAGGAAAAGATGTGTAAAAAATACAAACACATGGAGGCTAAACAATACACTACTCAATAACGAAGTGATCACTGAAGAAATCAAAGAGGAAATTAAAAAATACCTAGAAACAAATGACAATGGAGACACGACGACCCAAAACCTATGGGACGCAGCAAAAGCAGTTCTAAGGGGGAAGTTTATAGCAATACAATCCCACCTTAAGAAACAGGAAGCATTTCGAGTAAACAACCTGACCCTGCACCTAAAGCAATTAGAGAAAGAAGAACAAAAATACCCCAAAGCTAGCAGAAGGAAAGAAATCATAAAGATCAGATCAGAAATAAATGAAAAAGAAATGAAGGAAACGATAGCAAAGATCAACCAAACTAAAAGCTGGTTCTTTGAGAAGATAAACAAAATTGACAAACCATTAGCCAGACTCATCAAGAAAAAAAGGGAGAAGACTCAAATCAATAGAATTAGAAATGAAAAAGGAGAAGTAACAACTGACACTGCAGAAATACAAAAGATTATGAGAGATTACTATAAGCAACTCTATTCCAATAAAATGGACAACCTGGAAGAAATGGACACATTCTTAGAAATGCACAACCTGCCAAGACTGACTCAGGAAGAAATAGAAAATATGAATAGACCAATCACAAGCACTGAAATTGAAACTGTGATTAAAAATCTTCCATCAAACAAAAGCCCAGGACCAGATGGCTTCACAGGTGAATTCTATCAAACATTTAGAGAAGAGCTAACACCTATCCTTCTCAAACTCTTCCAAAATATAGCAGAGGGAGGAACACTCCCAAACTCATTCTACGAGGCCGACATCACCTTGATACCAAAACCAGGCAAGGATGTCACAAAGAAAGAAAACTACAGGCCAATATCACTGATGAACATAGATGCAAAAATCCTCAACAAAATAGTAGCAAACAGAATCCAACAGCACATTAAAAGGATCATACACCATGATCAAGTGGGGTTTATCCCAGGAATGCAAGGATTCTTCAATATACGCAAATCAATCAATGTAATACACCATATTAACAAGTTGAAGGAGAAAAACCATATGATCATCTCAATAGATGCAGAGAAAGCTTTCGACAAAATTCAACACCCATTTATGATAAAAACCCTGCAGAAAGTAGGTATAGAGGGATCTTTCCTCAACATAATAAAGGCCATATATGACAAACCCACAGCCAACATTGTCCTCAATGGTGAAAAACTGAAACCATTTCCACTAAGATCAGGAACAAGACAAGGCTGCCCACTCTCACCACTCTTATTCAACATAGTTTTGGAAGTTTTAGCCACAGCAATCAGAGAAGAAAAGGAAATAAAAGGAATCCAAATTGGAAAAGAAGAAGTAAAGCTGTCACTGTTTGCAGATGACATGATACTATACATAGAGAATCCTAAAGATGCTACCGAAAAACTACTAGAGCTAATCAATGAATTTGGTAAAGTAGCAGGATATAAAATTAATGTACACAAATCTCTGGCATTCCTATACACTAATGATGAAAAATCTGAAAATGAAATCAAGAAAACACTCCCATTTACCATCGCAACAAAAAGAATAAAATATCTAGGAATAAACCTACCTAAGGAGACAAAAGACCTGTATGCAGAAAACTATAAGACACTGATGAAAGAAATTAAAGATGATACAAATAGATGGAGAGATATACCATGCTCCTGGATTGGAAGAATCAATATTGTGAAAATGACTCTACTACCGAAAGCAATCTACAGATTCAATGCAATCCCTATCAAACTACCAATGGCATTTTTCACAGAACTAGAACAAAAAATTTCAAAATTTGTTTGGAAAAACAAAAGGCCCCGAATAGCTAAAGCAATCTTGAGAACGAAAAACGGAGCTGGAGGAATCAGGCTCCCTGACTTCAGACTATACTACAAAGCTACAGTAATTAAGACAGTCTGGTACTGGCATAAAAACAGAAAGATAGATCAGTGGATCAGGATAGAAAGCCCAGAGATAAACCCACGCACATATGGCCAACTTATCTTTGATAAAGGAGGCAGGAATGTACAGTGGAGAAAGGACAGCCTCTTCAATAAGTGGTGCTGGGAAAACTGGACAGGGACATGTAAAAGTTTGAGATTAGATCATTCCCTAGCACCATACACAAAAATAAGCTCAAAATGGATTAAAGACTTAAATGTAAGGCCAGAAACTATCAAACTCTTAGAGGAAAACATAGGTAGAACACTCTATGACATAAATCACAGCAAGATCCTTTTGGACCCACCTCCTAGAGAAATGGAAATAAAAACAAAGATAAACAAATGGGACCTAATGAAACTTCAAAGCTTTTGCACAGCAAAGGAAACCATAAAGAAGACCAAAAGACAACCCTCAGAATGGGAGAAAATATTTGCAAATGAAGCAACTGACAAAGGATTAATCTCCAAAATTTATAAACAGCTCATGCAGCTCAATAGCAAAAAAACAGACAACCCAATCCAAAAATGGGCAGAAGACTTAAATAGGCATTTCTCCAAAGAAGATATACAGACTGCCAACAAACACATGAAAGAATGCTCAACATCATTAATCATTAGAGAAATGCAAATCAAAACTACAATGAGATATCATCTCACACCAGTCAGAATGGCCATCATCAAGGAATCTAGAAACAATAAATGCTGGAGAGGGTGTGGAGAAAAGGGAACACTCTTGCACTGCTGGTGGGAATGTGAATTGGTACAGCCACTATGGAGAACGGTATGGAGGTTCCTTAAAAAACTACAAATAGAACTACCATATGACCCAGCAATCCCACTACTGGGCATATACCCTGAGAAAACCATAATTCAAAAAGAGACATGTACCAAAATGTTCATTGCAGCTCTATTCACAATAGCCCGGAGCTGGAAACAACCTAAGTGTCCATCATCGGATGAATGGATAAAGAAGATGTGGCACATATATACAATGGAATATTACTCAGCCATAAAAAGAAACGAAACTGAGCTATTTGTAATGAGGTGGATAGACCTAGAGTCTGTCATACAGAGTGAAGTTAGTCAGAAAGAGAAAGACAAATACCGTATGCTAACACATATATACGGAATTAAAAAAAAAAATGTCATGAAGAACCTAGGGGCAAAACGAGAATAAAGACACAGACCTACTTGAGAATGGACTTGAGGATATGGGGAGGGGGAAGGGTAAGCTGTGACAAAGCGAAAGAGAGGCATGGACATATATACACTACCAAACGTAAGGTAGATAGATAGTGGGAAGCAGCCGCAGAGCACAGGGAGATCAGCTCGGTGCTTTGTGAGCGCCTGGAGGGGTGGGATGGGGAGGGTGGGAGGGAGGGAGATGCATGAGGGAAGGGATGTGGGAACAGATGTATATGTATGACTGATTCACTTTGTTATAAAGCAGAAACTAATTAAAAAAAAAAAAAGAAATCTAGAAACAATAAATGCTGGAGAGGGTGTGGAGAAAAGGGAACACTCTTGCACTGCTGGTGGGAATGTGAATTGGTACAGCCACTATGGAGAACGGTATGGAGGTTCCTTAAAAAACTACAAATAGAACTACCATATGACCCAGCAATCCCACTACTGGGCATATACCCTGAGAAAACCATAATTCAAAAAGAGACATGTACCAAAATGTTCATTGCAGCTCTATTCACAATAGCCCGGAGCTGGAAACAACCTAAGTGTCCATCATCGGATGAATGGATAAAGAAGATGTGGCACATATATACAATGGAATATTACTCAGCCATAAAAAGAAACGAAACTGAGCTATTTGTAATGAGGTGGATAGACCTAGAGTCTGTCATACAGAGTGAAGTTAGTCAGAAAGAGAAAGACAAATACCGTATGCTAACACATATATACGGAATTTAAAAAAAAAATGTCATGAAGAACCTAGGGGCAAAACGGGAATGAAGACGCAGACCTACTTGAGAATGGACTTGAGGATATGGGGAGGGGGAAGGGTGGGCTGTGACAAGGCGAAAGAGAGGCATGGACGTGTATACACTACCAAACGTAAGGTAGATAGATAGTGGGAAGCAGCCGCAGAGCACAGGGAGATCAGCTCGGTGCTTTGTGACCGCCTGGAGGGGTGGGATGGGGAGGGTGGGAGGGAGGGAGATGCATGAGGGAAGGGATGTGGGAACAGATGTATATGTATGACTGATTCACTTTGTTATAAAGCAGAAACTAATTTAAAAAATAAATAAATAAACTTAAAAAAAAAAAAAAAAAGACTATGACATAAATCACAGCAAGATCTTTTTGACCCACCTCCTAGAGAAATGGAAATAAAAACAAAAATAAACAAATGGGACCTAATGAAACTTAAAAGCTTTTGCACAGCAAAGGAAACCATAAACAAGACAAAAAAGACAAACATCAGAATGGGAGAAAATATTTGCAAATTAAGCAACTGACAAAGGATTAATCTCCAAAATATACAAGCAGCTCATGCAGCTCAATATCAATAAAGCAAACAACCCAATCCAAAAATGGGCAGAAGACCTAAACAGACATGTCTCCACTGAAGATATAGTTTGCCAACAAACACATGAAAGGATGCTCAACATCACTAATCATTAGAGAAATGCAAATCAAAACTACAATGAGGTATCACCTCACTCCAGTCAAAATGTCCATCATCAAAAAATCTAGAAACAATAAATGCTGGAGAGGGTGTGGAGAAAAAGGAACCCTCTTGCACTGTTGGTGGGTATGTAAATTGATACAGCCACTATGGAGAACAGTATGGAGGTTCCTCAAAAAACTAAAAATAGAACTACCATACGACCTAGCAATCCCACTACTGGGCATATATCCAGAGAAAACCATAATTCAAAAAGAGTCTTGTACCACAATGTTCATTGCAGCTCTATTTACAATAGCCAGGACATGGAAGCAACCTAAGCATCCATAAATAGATGAATGGATAAAGAAGATGTGGCACATATATGCAATGGAATATTACTCAGCCATAAAAAGAAACGAAATTGAGTTATTTGTAGTGAGGTGGGTGGACCTAGAGACTGTCATACAGAGTGAAGTAAGTCAGAAAGAGAAAACCAAATACCATATGCTAACACATATATATGGAATCTAAAAAAAAAAAAAGTTTCTGAAGAACCTAGGGGCAGGACAGGAATAAAGACGCAGACCTACTAGAGAATGGACTTGAGGACATGGGGAGGGGGAAGGGTAAGCTGGGACAAAGTGAGAGAGTGGCATGGACATATATACAATACCAAATGTAAAATAGATAGCTAGTGGGAAGCAGCCGCATAGTACAGGGAGATCAGCTCCGTGCTTTGTGACCACCTAGAGGGGTGGGAGAGGGAGGGTGGGAGGGAGATGCAAGAGAGAGGAGATATGGGGATGTATGTATATGTATAGCTGATTCACTTTGTTAGCAGAAAGTAACATACCATTGTAAAGCAATTATACTCCAATGAAAATGTTAAAAAATAAATAAAATTAAATAAAATTAAATAAAATTAAATTAAAAACCAAAAAACTGTGTGCACAATAGGATCTCATTTGGTAACTATGTACGCCCATTTGCAGAGAAAAAAGTCTAGGGAAATGCATCAAGATGTTAACAGGGCTTCCCTGGTGGCGCAGTGGTTAGGAATCCGTGTGCCAATGCAGGAGATACAGGTTCGAGCCCTGGTCCGGGAGGATCCCACATGCCGCGGAGCAACTAAACCCATGTGCCACAACTACTGAGCCTGTTCTCTAGAGCCCGAGTGCCACAACTACTGAAGCCTGCGTGCCTAGAGCCCGTGCCCTGCAACAAGAGAAGCCACTGCAGTGAGAAGCCCATGCACCACAACGAAGAGTAGCCCTCGCTCACCACAACTAAAGAAAGCCCGTGTGCAGCAATGAAGATCCAATGCAGCCAAAAATAAATTTAAAAAAAATATGTTAACAGTGGAGTTTCCGACAGGGGAAGAACTCAGTACATGGTTTTTATTTACGTTTCTTTATATTTTTTGGTGTCTCCACGTTTTACACACAAACACAAATTATTTTTACATTTGGGGAAAACAGTAAGTCATAAAACCAAAACATTTAATAAAGCCTCTTTCAGAAGACACACAGTGGACTAACAGGAACTGAACACTTGTTTCCTAAACTCCTAGGTCTTTTTTTTTTTTCTTAAGCCCCAAACAACACCATATAAAGAGACAGGTGTTGCTAACCCTTCAACTTTGTTTTGGAAAGAAAACTATGAGAAATCTCAGTTTAAAAAGAAAAAGAGAGAGAGAGAGAGAGAGAGGGAGGGAGGTGGGTGGGGGCAGTTAGAGAGGAGAGCAAGGGCCTCTTAGGGTAGAGGATACAACTTGGCATTGACTAATCAGGACCATTTGTTTTCACAACATTGGGTAGAAACGTCCTTGGCCCAAAGCAAAATAGAAGAGAGCCATCTATCAGCTCTTTTGGAAGGAGTAAAAAAAATAATAATAATAAAATAATAATAATAATTCTGAGGTTAAAAGAAAAAGAATACTAATGCAAACAGGACATCAAACAAGTCCAAGTAGACAAGTAACAGAATTCCCATGCCTCTGCATGCAGAACCTTGCCAATAAACCACCCATTCTGAGTCCTACACCTAAGGAAAGATTATTAAGAAGAGCCCACTCTGAAAGGGCTTGGAAAACATCAGGGAATGCCAGTTTAAACTGCAGCCCACGTAACACCCTTCAGCCCAGGGCTCAGGTACTGCCCTCTGCCTGGGGACCTTGCCCCTTCAGCTGTATGCTCAGGAGAGGGGGCCATGCAGGAGCTGTGCCTTGGCCTGAGAGGCAAAATTAATAAAATTAGGATTATTTATGATGCAGGAGTGAGTTAATAATATTTTTCAAGAACCTGAAGGATTTATGTAAAGGAACTGCTGTTTTAGTAACTAAACCCTTTTGGACGGACTCCAAGAAAAACCAGACTTGTCTGGCTTCCGCCCTGAGTCCCTCCACCTCTCCCAGTTTCTCCAGGCAAATAATCTCTTCTACTTCACTGGAGGGTGATGGTCAAGGAGATGACCTTCCTGGCTGCTTTATCAACCCTCGCCCCTATGTCAAAATATCTCTCAGCTTCTCTCTTTGTTCCTTCAAATCGCAAAGTAAGAATCAAGAGGGGAGGGGATGCCTTTTGCATGCCAGGAGCTGGCAGACACATTACCTCATTTAAGTCCCACAAACACTTCGTGAGGTAGTCATAATTATCCCTATTTTGCTTGTTAGGGGTTAGAGGAAATTTATCCTTTTAGCAGCTGGTAGGAGGGTTCCTCTTGGGGACAGAACCATCTTTGTGAGGAAATGTCTTGACCAGCCTCTTTTGGCTACAACGGGGTGTACAGGGAAATGGGTGGAGAAAGGGGTGTGTGTACTGTGGCCTCTTCACTCAGAAAGAAGGGAGGTAGAAGCAAGAGGAGGGGAGGAGGTTTAGAAAAAGACTGTGTGGGGCACAATATGATCCCACGCTCAGAAGTATAGCTCTTCAAATCTCCAGTAAATTTACTCAATTCGTGAAATGCTTGTTGAAAGAGAATTTTCTGAATGGCCTTGTTGGCACAGGGTGAAACAGGAGTCCCATGGGTTTTACTTGAGATGGTGGCAGGTGGTTCCATAAGGAAATGTTTCCTAAATCAAAGAGTAGGAAGGTCCCACTTGACATCTGAGTTACATAAAGGAGGGGTAGCCGGGGGTGGGGTACTGAGGCTCAGAGAAGTTAATCAACTTTCCTAGGGTCATACAACAGTGATGCGTACACTAGCGGAGGCAGAATTGAACCCAGGTCTGTGTCTCTCCAATGTCTACTTTTTTGCACTATTCCATGGGATGCACTGAGATGGCTTTTTCCTCCCCAAAGCCAACTCTTCCACTGGTGTACTCCATCCACACATAGTAATAGTAGTGAATATCTGTTGAGTGCCTACCACACCCCAGGCATTGTTGCATGCATTAGCTCATTCGGTGTTCACCATGTCACTGTATATTTGAGAGGATAATTATTCACATTATAAAATATGGGAACTGCTGCTCAGAGAAGGTAAGACACTGGCTCAAGCTCCCACTGCTCTAAGTGGCGAAACCAGCATTTGAACCAGACTGTTGTGTTCTCTCATCTCATCCCTTCCCACCTCCTTCAAGAAGGATTCCTCTCATTAACCCATCTAATTAACCCATTCTCTCCCTACCTCACCCTGGGCTGCACCCTGGGCTGGGATCTGGTGGGGTTTGTAGAGGCCATGCAACACTGAACTCAAAAGAGGCTCTCACGAGCTCAGGTCAAAGTCACTGTCCACAGCTCAGGCTACTCGTATAACTCGGAGGTTGGCAAACCTTTTCTCTCAAGGGCCTATCAGTAAACATCCTCCGCTTTATGGTCTCTGACGCCAAGGACTCTGCTGTTGTGACGTGAAAGCAGGCACAGACGTAAATGAATGAGCACAGCTGTGTTCCAGTAAGACTTTATTACGGACACTGAAATTCGGGTTTCATATAGTTTTTATGTATCACAAAATATTCTTCTTCTTTTGATTTTTTTCCCCCAACCATTTAAAAATGCAAAAACCATTCTTAGCATGAAAGGGACAGAAAAATGGGAGACAGCCTGGATTTGGCCTGTAGGTTACAGTGAGCTGACCCCTGGTTTTACTAAACCCCCTCTTTTTAGGCTCTGCACCAGCTGGGCCTGTGTCCAGGCTGAACAGCCTCTGGGCTGCGCTTCGATCCCTTCTGCCTTAAAGCCACACAGGTTCAGTTCCCGAGCCTCTGTTCATTGCTCTCTTATTAGGAGCTCTCCTCCAATCCTACAGCTTCTCCTGCTGAACCAGAAGAGAAGAAATTGCCTGCTGTCCCTGAAAGAGGTGGCCATAAAATAAGACAAAACTGCCATCACTTAGATAACTGCCATCACTTAGATGACCCTCGTGAAGCCAAGCCCCGGGGATAGGTTAAAGGAGGGTCACCCTAAGGCTACGACAAGGTTTGAGAATAATATGCTTCAAATAGACTGAACATCCTAGAAGGAAATCTCTAGGAAGAGTGGAGAAGACATTCCTAAGAATCTGAGACCAAGAAAAGAATCCTAGAGTCAGAAATAGACATGCAAAGGCCAGAGGGCAAGAGAAAGTAGGACAGGTGAAGGACAGGAATGCGACTCAGCCCAGGGCCAGGGGACAGCTTAGGTCCAGACCCAGAGAGAAGACTAAAATGCACTAAGGAAAGACTGAGAATAATAATAACTACCAACATTTATTAACCATCTGCTATGTTTCAGGCACTCTATTGCTGGGTTCTTTACATATATTATCTTATTTAACCCTTTCAACATTCTAGTAAAATAGACACTTAAAAAAAATCTCCTTGCATTTATTGTTCGTTTGTTTATTCATTTATTTATTTATTGTGCATCTTCCATGTAGCAGACACTGGGCTAGATGCTGAAGATATGTGAGTAAGCAAATATAGACTTTGTACGGGCTCTCATGGAGACTATAGTCAAGTACAGGAACTGGCAGCTTTTTTTCTGTAAAGGGCCAGAGTAATATTTAGGCTTTTCAAGCCATAAATTCTGCTCTAACTACTCAGCTCTGCCACTGTAGTACAAAAGTGGCCACAGATCATATCGAAATAAGTGGGCATGGCTGCTTTTCCATAAAACTTCATTTACAAAAATAGGCTGCAGGCCAAAGATGGAGATAGTTTGCTGACCCCTGGTCTAGGAGAAGAGAAACATTAAGCAAACAGTTACACAAATAACAATATTAAGTGCTATCATATAAGTTCTTCAGAGTAAAAAAGCCTATGGAGGGATTTTACCTATTCAGAGAGATCAAAGATTTCCTAGAGGGGGTGGGCCTTACATCTAAATCTAGTAATTACTGAAGAGGGAGGCAAGACTATTGCAGACAGAGGACACAGTATGTGCAAAGGCCCTGTGGTAGAAGGGAGCATGACAAACACGAGCTTGAAGAAGATTTATGCAGATGGAGCAGAAAGAGAAAGATCAGGAATTTCCCAGGTGGTACAGTAGTTAAGAATCCGCCTGCCAATGCAGGGGACAAGGGTTCGATCCCTGGTCTGGGAAGATCCCACATGCCACGGAGCAGCTAAGCCCCTGCGCCACAACTACTGAGCCCGTGCGCATACAGCACGTGCTCCACAACAAAAGAAGCCACTGCAATGAGAAGTCCGCACACCGCAACAAAGAGTAGCCCCTGCTCGCTGCAACTAGAGAAAGCCTGCGTGCACCACCAAAAACCCAATGCAGCCAAAAATAAATAAATAAATAAATAAATAAATAAATAAATAAATAAATAAATAAAAGAGTAAGATCAGTGGCCATAAGATGAGGCTGAAAAGGCAGGCAGGGGCCAGAACACATAAGATCTTATGGATCTTGTTAGGGAATTAGGTCTCTATTTAAATACAGAAACTATGGCACAGGAAGTTAAGTAACATGCTCAAGGCTGTATAGCTAGTGAAAGCTGGAGCTAGAAGCGTCTGTTTATCTCTAGACCCAACTTCCGTATTCTCTCTATTCACTTTGGTTTCATACATGTTTGCCTAGTGTCTTTACAAATTTCCCTTTATGAAACTCCAAAAGCTCTCGACTAAACTAAAAGGAAAGGGGATTTTGTCCACACTTAGGCTAGAAACTTAGCAAGGCCTCGACATCAGCTGCAAGCCAGAGTAAACCCAGTAGAGATGTTCTAGTTACAGAGAAGGAAGTACAAGGATTGGGGATAGCTGTGTATTCTCTTTTCATCTCTGATGTTCATGGAGTCTTATTAGATTGTTCTTTATATTCTATGCCAAATAATGGCCTTTAGAATCCTGCCAGACTCCTTAAACCAGCTCTGACGCTCCTTCGTGATCTAGCCCCTGCCTACCTCTGCAGTTCTGTCATCACAACCTCGTTTGCCACTCTCCCCTCTGAGAAAATTGGATGATTTGCTCTTCCGTAAAAACTCCACCACTCCTCTTTAATTCCATACAGTTCCTTCTGCTGGAAGAGCACATGCCTAGCCCTGACCTTTGTCTGGATACTTTCCCTTCTTTAAAAGTCAACCCAGCAATTACTCCTCAGGCCTCCAGTTCTGCAGGTAGCCTTCCTGGCCTCTTCCCCACCTACCCAGAACACCACACTCCTCAGCTGTGCTCCCGCAGGTTCCTGTGTTAATGGCTAACATCCTAAATTACCGCTGTGGTCAGCCTTCCCCACTGGCCTCCGTCTGACAGCAAAGAACTTATCTGATAGGCATTTACCATTTTCTGTGTAGAGGTTAACTTGTTTAACTTGCTGTTACTCCACTTGTTTCTGCCTCTTAATTATCCTCATATTTCTCCTTTCGAGTTCCTAGGCTCAGCAGTTCTCAAAGTGGGATCCCTGGTCTGACAAAATCAGCATCACCTGGGAACTTGCTAGAAATGCAAATTGTCCATCTTTGCTCCATCTCAGGAATCAGAAACTCTAGGGGGTGGGGTCCAGCAATGTGTGTTTTTAATAAGCCTCCAGGCAGTTCGGATGTGCACTAACATCTGAGAACCACTGCCTTGTAGGAAGTTACTGCTCATTAAACTGTTGTTGATTCCCTGAGGATGGTACCCTGTTATTTTCAATCTGGAAAAGAAAAAGGGTGACTGAGGAAATGACAAAGCTTTTATTAGGCTGGTTTTTTAGAGAAGGAATTTTCTGACATGGTATTTGTGACTGGTTGAGTGAAGGCTCTCCTTCGTATGCCTTTAACAACGACTGATTCTCCTCTGGTCTGGCTCAGTCTGGCTTGGGTGTGGTCTTGCTGAAGGGCGGGGGTTTGGATGAGATAACCTCACTAGGTGCCTTCCAGTGCTCAGGTTCTCTGCTTCTAGGATATTCTATACACTATGGAAGATACACTAGTTAGGGAGCAGGGCGTTATTGCTAGGGGACTTTGGGCTTTCAACCCACAAGGAAGTATCTGCTTTTTTTTCCACCTCATAAGGCGAGTCTCTGCCAGTCTATAAGAGATGACCAGGACCTTTTGAGAAAGGTAATTGTTTGGTTTTAGGTCATAAAAATGAATCCTTGCTTTGTTTTCAAAGGAACATGGTCTTCATGCAACCTGTACAAACTGAATGACAAGTAGGTGAGGTCCAAGATTGGAAAGATAAAACTCCATTTGTTGATTTTTGGCCTAGAGCTGAAACAATGGGACAAAGGAGTGGCTTGTTGGTATAAGCCCCATAAAACATAATAATATTGGTCATGTAAACAGAAGAAAATAGGAGAGGCTTAATGAGATAAATTACACCAGTCACCACAGTAGGGATTAAAATATTCTGATAAAGCAAACACTAAAAGGTCCAAAAGAAAGGATAAAGGCAAGAGTGATAACTTCAGACTGGGAAACAATGGATCCTTCTATCTTGGGCTCCTCTGACAAGAGGAGCTTTCAGAGGCTGCCTCGGCCGACTAGCAGCGCCCATTAAGATCCCACTCTTCATCCAAAAAAGAACAAAAAAAATTCCCCTCTACTCAAACCGCGGGCAGACAAAGCCAACACATTCTTTCCTTCTTTTCTTTTTTCCCCTTCACAATTGCAAAGCAATCCATTTTGCTCTGGAAGTCTGTGAAGGGAATAAAAGCACTCACAGGTTTGCAACTCTGTATTTACCTTCTCTAGATTTGCTGGCCTGACTTCCAAAGTGTAAATCGGCTGCTGTTCTCCAGCTCAGGGGAAAACAGCCAACTTATTGATGTTTAAGACTGCCCATGTAAAGAACAACAACAAAAAAAAGACTGCCCACGTACCTGTATGAATGGTAACTTTTTCATAACTGTTTTCATAAGGACATTTGAACAACTGCAGTATAGCACAGGGATTCATGCTGTTTAAACTAATAACAATGCCAGGTCTGCAGTTGATAGTATACGTTTGTATAGTTATCTTTATTAAAGGGTACATCTCGGGCTTCCCTGGTGGCGCAGTGGTTAAGGGTCCGCCTGCCGATGCAGGGGAC